>NC_083407.1:102625839-102717511 GCF_020745735.1 Hemiscyllium ocellatum | reverse complement strand
TTCAGGTGTAACTCTGTTCTCATTAGGGGATTGTTGTTTCACTGGCTGGTTACAGCCTGTGTTCTTTTCTCAAAAAAAAAATGTGGATTTTATGGTAGGGCTTAGCCCTTGGGCTCTAGTTTTCTTTGTTTTTTGTATGTATTTTCACTTTTTATTGGTGGTTGGACTGAGCCCTGTGGAAGACATACATTTGACCAGAGGAGCTGTTCCTGTGGGAGGCCTAGCCCTGGGACTGGGCCTCTGAAGATTGAATGTGGGTGTGCTGGGAGGTGAGCAGTTTCTGTATCCTGGAGTTTGGGAGAACACCTTTCCCTCAGGAGTGGACCAAACCCCTGTGAGTTAACTGCACCTGTACAGTGTACTGTTCCTGTGAGTGGGCCTGGTTTTCCAAGGATGGGCTAGGACTCTATGGAGACTGAACAACTGTGTGCTGTGGGGTGTGCATTTGCTGCCTTCAGGAGTGGACTCTGCCCTTGGTTGCGGATTCTGTTTTTTAGTAATGGACTCGGCAGTTTGGAGCGGAATCTATTTCTGACCATGCACATCGTATACTGGAGTGGACTCTTTCTGGCAATGGATTTTATATCTTAAAGACTCTATGTATGGATTTGAACTGTGCACCAGAAAGGACTCTTTTTATATATATTGTGGTGTTTCCTGTATTCATCACCTGCACGGTCTTGTGTCCCTGGGTCTGGCCAGCCTTGACGTGAGTTGGGAGACTCATGCATCACCCTGAAAGCTGTCACCCCAAGAGCTGGAAGGTGGGTAGGCCATCCTGCGAACTTGAAGGTTGTTAGGCTGTCCTGAAAGCCAGAGGGTGGGTAGGCCACCCTGATGCCAGTCACCCCGAGAGCCAGATGGTGGGTAGGCTGTTCTGAGCGCTGTCATCCCGATAAGGGGTAATCGGGACGGGCTGTCCTAGAGGTGGTCAAAAGGTGTCATAGCAGCCGAGAGCCAGAAGGCGCATTGGGGCAGCTGAGATCCGGAAGGCTTGTGGGCTACCCTATATGCTGTCGTCCCAGGGAAGGGGACGGGCTGTCCTAGAGGTGTTCGAAAGGTGTGCTAGGATAGCCCACTGGTTGGAGGTGCAACAGGGTGGGTGAGAGCCCAATGGTACGTAGGGGCAGGCTGAGAGCCAGAAGGCAGGTAGCCGTCCTCAGCGCTGTCACACCAGGCAGGTACCGGGGCGGGCTGCCCCAGAGGTGGTTGAAAGGTGTGTGAGGGTGGTTAGTGAAGCCGGAAGGTGGGTAGGCCGTCCAAACCGCTGTCACCCCGGGTGGGTACCGGGACGGGCTGTCCTAGAGGTGGTCGAAAGGTGTGTGTGTGTGGGCGGTCCGAAAACTGGAAGGGGCACGGTGGACCGAGAACTGGAATGTGGGTAGGGGTGGGCTGCCTTAGTGATTGAAAGGTGGGAGGGGTGGGGGCTTGCTGGGTCTGTATTGTCTGCACTTCTGTATGTAACTGTATTGTTGAATGTACAAATGTCATTGTCACTGTCTTGTTAAATGTGGAACTGGGATTTGAGGTTTGTCTCATCTCCCTGTAAAATGGTCAAACGATAGGGTTTGGGGCCTAGCTTTGCTGCTCCTCTCCCTTGTAATATTGCTGTCTCTTGTACAGCTGTAAATGTTTACTGTAAACTGTTTTGTAATTGTTTAATAAAATGAAAAAATATAAACAGGAGATTCAGAGACCTTCTCAGTTTAGGGGAATGATTCTGTGCTGGTTGGTGTTACAGTCAGTATGTTACTGTTAGTTTCTGCTTTTTTCTGGAAGGGGAAACTGGATTCCTGAACTGGTTGAATTATTTAGCCAATTTGTTAACTGGCATTCCTTTTAGTGAGGACTGATTGTTAAACTCCTGATGCACAGAATGTGTTTCAGGTGTAACTCAGTTCTCATTAGGGGAGTGTTGTTTCACTGGCTGGTTACAGCCTGTTACTCTTTTCTCTTTTTTAAGAAAAGGACAATGTTACTTTTATGGTAGGGCTTAGCTCTTGGACTCTAGTTTTTGCTTTTTGTATGTCTTCACTTTTCCATTGGTGATTGGACTGA
Organism: Hemiscyllium ocellatum; assembly: GCF_020745735.1. Classification (NCBI taxonomy): domain Eukaryota; kingdom Metazoa; phylum Chordata; class Chondrichthyes; order Orectolobiformes; family Hemiscylliidae; genus Hemiscyllium; species Hemiscyllium ocellatum. The sequence continues at coordinate 102,715,453 of NC_083407.1, read as the reverse complement.
GCCCTGTGGAAGGGGGTGTATGTCATATTCTTAAATAGAACAAAACAGCACAAATAGATGGAGGGAGACTGGTAAAACAGTTTGGTTCACAAGATCTATTGGGGAAGATTCTTGCCAATAGGAAGATTGTTTTCTGGATGCTGCCTCTGACTTGGAATAGGCACAGGCTTGGCTGGCTCACTTGTGAAAGGGCTTCGACTGGCCCAATCCAAAGTGACAACTTGCAGCAGCTGAAGATATATGGGTTTCCTCAGATTTGAAGTGGTTTGGTTGTGAGAACTGAGGAAAGGAGGGGTTTTGGCTGATGCAAATCTGCTGGTTTTCCTTCTGTGTGGTGCTGGAAAAGCACATTAGATCAGGCAGCATCTGAGGAACAAGAGAGTCGGTGTTTCTAGTGGAACTGCTGATGAAGCGCTCATGCACAAAACGTCGACTCTCCTGTTCCTCGGATGCTGCCTGACTGGCTGTGCTTTTCCAGTGCCGTGTGTTTTGACATTGATCTCCAGCATCTGCAGTCCTCACTTTCTCCTGGTTTCTCTTCTGGCCTGACCAGTTTCTTGTTCTCTCTCTCTCTCTCTCAGCCCAAGCTGTTCAGCCACCTGACAACCATCCACATTGCTGATGGCTGGTGACAGAACCTATGTCATTGATCACTGGCCTCTAGTCCAAACTAATCAGCTTCACTTATAAGCTATCCCTTGCTTCTGGTTCATCTGCACATTGCTGGAACTCAGGGCTACACAAACACCATTCACAAAAGATATTAAATTCCTTGCTTTCAAAATGAGCAGTCATCCTTGTAAATCCGAGTTTCAAGACAGTCCTCTTCCATTTCAATCTGCATTCTTTAATGTTAAAAACAGCCAACATTTACAGCTCTATATGGGGGGCACTAACACTAAGGATGTGATAACATTCATTTCTCCAGGCAGCTAAGAACTTCAGTGTCAGCCATACCACAAAGGCAAATTTAAGAACTCAATCTTCAATAACAGAGGATGGGGATAACTTGGAAATAACAAAATAAAATGCACAGGATACAAAGCAGTCACAGACCTGCTACAAATGAACAAGGAATGTCTTCTTTGCAACCTGTAAGACCGAAATACACAGAAATGAATCCAGGTATTACGGATGGATAGGAAATCAGAATGCCTAAGTCAAAATGAACTCTGGCCCCATCTAAATTAAAGTGGGATGGGTCAGGTTTGACAAGGGTCTACTGGGACCCCATTTCGATGAATGAACCTCTCTCTTCTCTTTCTGTGAATTGGAGTCTCGTACTTGAGTAATTTTGTACCTACCATGTAACCTGTATCTATTGCTGATGTTACATCAGCCACGACACTGATTCCTTTATCATAAATATGTGATTGGGGAAATTCCTACATCTAGGTTTGGAGGAAGTTCAAGTTGACTTACCTGAAAGAAAGAGACAGGGTGGTGGAAGAGGTGACAGATGAAATTTAATAGGTTAAAATGAAACAATATAACAGAATAAGGAAATACAAATCGGCCTTGGTCAAAATCCTGGAATTCCCTCCCCAATGACATTATGGATCAACCCACAGCAGGTGGACTGCAGTGATTGAAGAAGGCAGCTCAACACCAACTTCTCAAAGGCAACTAGGGACAGGCAATAAACACTGGATGCCTACATCCCACAAAAATGAATTTTAAAAATACAATTTAGAATGAGTATAATGCTGAAGGGAATGTAGCGACAGAGTGGCTTGTGTGCTTGGATCACTCAGGGTGGCAGGGTATCTTGAGAATGTGGTTAAAAGGCATCAGGAAGCTGGGCTTTTCTGAATAGAGACAGTGAAAATAAAAGTGAGGGTTTACGATGTGCCTTTATAAAACATGGATGGAGCCTCAACCGAGAATTTTGTCCAGTTCTCAGCATGACCTTTTAGGAAGGAACTGAAGGCTTGAGAGAAGGTGCCAAAAACATTTGGGGGATGGCTCCAGGGATGAGAAACCGTAATTACTGGATTGCTCTCATCAGAAAAGGGAAGGTTGAGAAGACGTTCGATGGAGTTATTCCAAGATCACGAGGCACCGAGACGATACAACATTAAGGTCATTGGCAAAAGAAGCAGAGGTGACCCGAGAGAAACCTTCACTGCAGTGAGTGCTTACAGTTGGAATACACTGTGTGAGAACATGGAAACAGAATCGTGGCTTGTAAAGGAGTTTGGATAAACCCCTGACTGGAAAGGAGCTGCAGATGGGGTTCCAGGGAGAGGTGGGAAAGGGGAACTCACAGGATGAGACTGACAGTTCTCCAGCTCCCCAGTCAGCTCCTGACTTACCATGTCTGCCAGGCTGATTGTTAAGCTTGGCATAACGTCCACTGATAGATCGTGGTCTGGAATCTCTTCCTGCTTTATGTCAGGCCGTCTTGGACCTACTTCAGATGAGTCGACTTCTAAAGAGGGATAAGGCTGTAATATAAAAAATTAAACAAAGTCAGGTAATCCGCCCTGCACAAAGGCACCTACATGATCATACATCACACAGCTCTCCCAGTGTCTGAGAATTTTGATCACGCTGCCTTACCTCCCAATTTATCAGGAATCAGACAGATAACTTGCCAAGCCAATGTTGCTGAAGGAACTGAGAGATGAGAAATAATTTGTACTAGTCATCCTAATCCCCGTGCTGTATGTCTTTTTGTCTTCCCCAAAATCACAGTTATGTTTGTTGACACATCGCCCTTTTCACTTATATAGCAACGTGGGACCAAGGAGTTGGGCTAGGCCAGTTGGCCTTCAAATCTGCTCTGCCATCTGATGGCTGATTTAGTTATAGTTTCAACTCCCCTATCTTGTCTATGCTCCCCCACCACTCAGTAACCATTTAAGTCCCTGTCTATCAAGTCTGTATCCAACTTAGCCTTGGATGAACCCAGTGATGCTGCATCTGTTGCTTTCTGCAGAACAGAATTCCGCTTTCTGAGTTAATCGTGAGTCCACAGTATAGTAATTCACTGAGTTCCTTTTGAATATCCCCAAAAGTACATATCTGTTGCAATACCTTTGTCAACTGTTTCTATTGCTTCTTCCAAGATTTCAAGTGAAGCTAGAATTTCCCTCTGAAATCCAAGCTGACTGTTCACTGTGATATTTTTGGTTTCCATTTGTTTTTCTGCTACGTTTTTCAATAAAACTGCCAATTGATTTTCTAACAATGTTTTGTCAACTGATCTATCACTTTCTGAAGTCATCCTGCACTATAATGGTATACAAACCAGGAAAAGGTAAAGTTGGCACAGTCCTACCAGGCTGTTCTCTCATGACAAAGAGAGTGGGTTAAGCTGAGGGTCACCATGCCTCAGGTGAGAGGAGCAGTTGAGAAGGAGAGTGTTTCATGGTAACCCCAGCCAGTGTGGGAATTGAACCCATGCTGTTGGTATCACACTGCATCCACAAACTGCTCATCCAGCCACCTGAAATCTGAAGTTAGCAAAGGGAGACTGATCATGCAGCCCTTGATTGGATGCAGCCCAAGTCACCTGGTGGCTTTTGCGATTTGTTGAACGTTTTTCCAAAGAAAAAAGTGGCCTGTATCAGGATTTTCTGAAGGTCCTTTTCTCGACCTTGTAACTTTAAATGGGAGTGACTCTTTCGTTTAACAGACTTGCATGAGCTGGGAGGCTGGCTGTTAGGGAGCTGGCTGTCTCACTTCCAAACATCGACTGCTTTCTGGAACCAGTGCCATCACCTTGCCCAGGATTGTTGGCATTCCGAGTACGTATACCGAACCTAAACTGATGGTTGGATGTCAGGGTTCACCAGCTGATCTCCTGACCAAGCAGAGGGCCTGTGATGACCCCCTAACCCATTGCCTTCCCTCCTCATTCTGTGAGTCCCTCCACTTGCTTGGCCATCTGTAGATGGTTAGTAAAGTGCAGCCATGCCATACAACTTTCCTTTGAAAATTTAAACATGTTCTGTACATTGTACACTCACTACAAACCTTCAAGGAGTACGGGAAGGAATTTCAATCCCTTTCTAATGTTGAAAGGGATATCTTTACGTAGATTGTGACAGGGGTATAAATGGATGAGATTTCACTCAAGATTAAGTCATTTAAAGTTAACATTTCCTAACCCCTCTTTTGATTCAGAGAATTAGTAATTGAAGATATTCTGTCTGGTATCCCAGCAATCTAACTTTAAAAAGTGCATATGTAATGTTTTATTCAGCACCCTAGGATGTCCTCATGTTCAGTGCCATGAAGTTTTTGAAATGTAGCCTCTGTTACACACGTCATGAAATGTTGTAGCCAATTCATACAAAAGTCAAGTTTCATAAATGGGAATGAGATCATAGCATCCCGACAGTGCAGTAGAGGCCATTCGGCCCATACTAACCGTCCAAAGAGCGTTTGTCCCACGCCCATCCCATAATCCAGCATTTCCCATGGCTAAACCACCTGGCCTGCACATCGTTGGATAGTGGGAGGAAACCCAAAACAGGACAGGGAGAATGTGCAAGCTCCACACAGTCACCCAACAGTGGAACTGAACTCAGATCCCTGGTGCTATAAGGCAGCAGGGCTAACCACTGAACCACCATGCCACCCAGATGAGCAGTGCTGTTTGTTGAGGGATAAAAGATGCCCAGTGGACATGCAGTGATGGTATTCCATAGCTCTGGACCAGTAGGTTCATGGTCCTCCAACTCCAGAGGTGTGGTATTACATATCTAAATGGGTTGATTATAAACATTGGCAAAGTGCTGAGGAAAGATAATTGAGTTAATATCATACTTCTGCTTTTGATTGCAGTTCACCAATAACTATCCAAACTTGAGAATTTAAATTTCTAGACCGTCAATGTGGTTCTCCATTTGAGGGTTGAGTGCCCACTTAGTGATCAGATTCAGGAGTTGTACTCACTTTTGAGAAAGGTACAGTTTCTGAAACATTTTTCAGCTCATCGTCCTCCTTTCCCAAGCTGTCTCGAGAGGTTTGAAATGTTTCAAGCTTGCCAGTGAGAGAAAAATCAGAATAACAACAAACAGGAACAATTATATGATTGGTTAGAAAGTCAGGAAAACACAGATAAATCCTAATAAACACCCACCCACACTGACATTGTCTCTAATCTCTCCATGGCACAATATCAATGAATTTCTGATTTCTTCCATTTACCTCGAGCGTGGTCACAGCCCCATAATGAACGATGGACAAGGCTTTAGAATATGTTTGTGCCATGACAACCCTTCTGCTCTTATTAACATCTCCTCCCACCCAGAGCCACAGTCAGGTTCCTCTTTTTAGTGTTTCTTTCATGGAATGTGTTCTCTGCGACACCCATATTCCTTGAACAACTTGTGACAAAACGTAAGTATCAGAATGGGATAAAAAAAAAGAACAGGTCAATGGGAGGTCAGTGTTTTTAAATAGGGACTAGAACACAAAGCAGAGGAATGTTGGAGACAGCCATACCATGCCAAAGTTAGATGGCATTGAGTGTTGTGTGCAGTTCAGGGCACTACACCTTAGACAGGTCTTGGGAAGAAATACAGAATGTGTTACCAGTGCCACAAGGGTTAGATTATGGGGAAAGATCATATAAATGAGGCTTGAACTCCATGGAACATAAAAGGTCAAGGAGTTATTGTATTTCAGGTTTTAGGATATTGAATTGATGGGGATAGATAGCAACCAACTCTTTTGGTTGGTGGGAGACTGAAGTCCAAGGGAACATAAACTTAAAATCAGAGTCAGGTCACAATGGAGAGACAACAGGAAACATTTCTTTACACAGTGTTGTTGACCAGTGACTAGGATTTTTACTGGCAAATGGGTACAACAGAATGTGTATAGTAGTTATTGAATGATGGAATAGGTTCAGGGGTTGAATATTCTCATTCTACTCCCATATTATAACTCAATTCATCTCATGTTCCTTGCTCATTTCCATTATATCACCACATAATAACATAAATAAAACAACAGGGCTGGAACATATGGTCCCTCCGGCCTGCTCTGTAAAATCAAACTGATCTTGGACCTCAACCTTCCCGCCCAATCCCCATGTCCATTGATTCTCCCTGAGCTCAGAATCCTATCAGCCTTAGCCTTGAATGTACTCAGTAACCGAGCAACCCTCTGAGCTGGAGACATCCAAATCCTCTGAGTGAGGAAATTGCTCCCTATCTCTGTCCTGAATGACCAATCCCTTATCCTGAGACTGTACTTTCTAATTCTTGACTCTCGAGAACAGAGAAGAATCTCCCAGCATCTCCTTCTTCCCCTGCCTCCCTCCAACTATGAGGTAGTCAGTACTCCCACTCACAGTGTGATCAGTCCTTTTTAATGTTGTTTTTACAAACCTGAATCCTATTTGCGACAAACTGATAACTGTATTTCTTTTAACTGTTACTGATAACTTGAATAATTATATCTTTTGATTCGCTCCTCCTCTATATGTTAGACATCATATTGCTGTGTTCCTCAGTGTTAATTGTCACTCCCAGTTCGGTGCCATCCACACACTTTGATTTTGTCTTTCCAATTCCTGAGTGCAAATCCTTCATATCAACAGTGAACATCAGAAACCCCCAAAGGTCCGATTGTAAACAAAGTATTTGCTTTCTTTTCCTGTGAGTTAACTACTTTTACTGTGTTTTCAGTTCAGCAGCCACACTGTGCTCCACATTGCACCTGAATGAACATGCTCTGAACTTAGTCATGAGTATTCTGTGTGTTATCGTATCAAACACCAACTTGAAAGTCCATAAATTACACCTGGTGTATTACTCCTTCCATTCTGTTCCCACTTCAAACCATTTAGAAAGGTGGATTCAACTTGGCCCCTTCAGAAACTTGTGCTGACTATTCTCTTAAATTCGTAACTCTAAGATGGCCTATTACACTTTGAAATAAACTTTCCAATGTCTTTCTTACCACCTGCAATTCCCTAAAAATGTTCTATATTCCCCTTATAAACAGAAGGATTCATATACAAAGGTTTAACCCATTCCGATTGCTTACGGTATTATTGCCCTTTTTTCTATCTGAAATTATTTAACCATAACCACTATTTTTTATTGTGTTACTGTGATGTAGACTTACAGGCCCTGGGTGGCTGGATGTTAGGAAGCTGATGGTCATTTCCTGAAGATCACTGCTTTCTGGAACTTTGATTGAACTTGCATCTTCCCAAGTGTCGATGATTGAGTACATGGAGGTTGTTTCAGAAATACCCTGTGTAGGATAGTTATACTGTGACATGAAACATCAAAAAGATAACTCTGGATACACACCCATCTCCCAGTGTCTCTCGGTCTCCCGGTCATCGCTATCCTCCCCCAACCAACACAGGGTGACTCTCACTTCTGAACCAGGGTTTCCAAGGCAACTATTAGATGGGAAATTTGTAAGTGCTGTTACACTGAGACCCAAACAACCAATGGCCAATCAATAACCAAAAGACTGAATTTTTTTGCAAGCAACCTTGTGTCACCAGCAAAGACTTTACAAGAGATTGAAGGAGGATATTGAACTAAAACCTCTCACCAAAGTTTGTATTCCGTATTGATCCCATTGAACTGTGTTAGCATTAATAATTTTTTTCCCTCAATGTACATTTCTTTTTATAGATCTGTCTGAGTGTATTTCTCAGTTGGTAGAGTCATAGGGTTTTACATTAGTAATTGTCTGCTGCCATCATTTAAAGACAATTTGTTCACAACCTTTCTTTCGGTTTTCTTCTGGTTAAGGATATAAAACTAATGGTGCATATTCTTTTGACCTTAGGTTGTCAGTGAGGCAGATTGGATAATTTAACTGGATCTTTTCACATTGGATAGGGTGAATAACCGAGGTCTATTCCCCAGGGTGGGGGAGTCCAAAACTGAAGGGCGTAGGTTTGAGGTGAGAGGGGAACGATTTCAAAGGGACCTGAGGGGCAACTTTTCATGCAGAGGGTGGTGTGATTATGGAACGAGCTGCCAGAGGAGGCCGGTATTACAACATTTAAAAGGCATCTGGTGGGTACACGGAAGCTAAATGTTGGCAAATGGGATTAGATCAGTTTAGGATATCTATTCGGCACGGTTGAGTTGGATCAAAAGGTCTCTTTCTGTGCTCTATATTCTCTGACTATACAGCTCTGTTTGCAATGACCCTCAGGAATAGCAGGACTTAACTTCCAGCTTGCTGCACTGGTGGGTGATAGCATTGAAAAGTGGCCAGAACAAGGAACGAGTCAAGTGGTGATAAATGAAAGGTTTTATGATTGCAAAAATATACTTTATTCATTAAAAAAACATTTCTGTAAGTATAAAGGATTCTCAATCCGTTCCGTATAGAGAGAAGAAAAAGATGCAAATGACATACTGGAATTGGATGTCCCACAGAGGCTACTGTACAGTTGCAAAGGCATTTTTAACTCATGCAAGAAAAATATTGACTTAAATTTCAAGGTAACAGGGGATTCTGAGAACTGAACAGAGCCCTTTAATATTTTGGCAGAAAGAGCTGAGTCGGTAATGTGCACCTTGGCAGTAGCTGCCTTAAATTTGAAAACTTGTCTTTTTTTAATTTCAAAAATTTCAAAACAAAAAGCACGTACAGCAACAGAGAGAGTGCCTCACACCACGTGTTTTTAACCTGGTTGATGGAGAGGGAGCAGTGCTTCCAAAAGCTCGGTTTCTGCCTCACTTTGGCAAAATGCTTCTCCCATGATTGAGTGTGCACCCAATCCCCTTCAAACCATATTCCCAACTACAACTGAGGAGAATGCTCCAGATGATCATGGCATACTTACAGTGGTCCTATACAAGTGAATAACTTGAAGATTGAACAGAAGGTCAACAAAAAAATGCAAACCATTTGTAATTATGAATCATAGTGTGATATAATGTCTGTCTTATTTAATTGTTTCTTACATATTAAAGTTTGTGTACCATTTTTTAAAAAGTCAGATCTTGTGGTGGAGTTCTATTAGTTAGATTGAGATTTGAGATTTCTTTCTAATTGTTTACTGCACCAAATCACAACGGCAATGCAGTGAGATGTTAGACTGGTAAATAGTTACATACATCATTGCTCAAGAAAGTCAACAATCAGGACTCGGACATGGATTTCTTCAGCATCCACTCCCTCCACTCCCCTGACATTCAGTAGCAGCAGTGTGCACCATCTACAAGATGGACTGCAGATAAACACCAAAGATCCTTAGACAGGATCCAAACCCACAACCACTTCCTTCTAGAAGGATGAGGGCAGCAGATATGTGGAATGCCACCATCTGCAAGCTACTTCCAAACCACTCGCCATCTTGACTTGGGAATATATCATCGTTCCTTCACTGTTGCTGGGTCAAAATCATGGAATTCCCACCCTATGGACTCTATGGATCTACCTATGGCACGGGGACTGCAGTGGTTGAAGAAGCAGCTCACCATCACCTTCTTAAGGGTACCCAGCACTAACCAAGCCAGCAATACCCACATCCCACAAATGGATTTCAAAACTACACTACCAACATTCAGTTTATGAAGTGGCTTCAGACTTACCAGACTTGTCAAGTCCTTGGACCTAAGATTTTGCCCCAGTCCCTCTGCCTGTTCATCCTCCATCAGCTTGTCCTCTTCTGGTTTCACTATCTCTGGAAGGGGAGGCTGCAACAGGAAGGGTCAAAAGATGAGGCACAATTACAGATAAAAATCTTCACACGTTCCTCTGGGACTTTCAGTCAGCATCATCCTTTACAATTCCACCTTTTCGGTAGAAATTAAAGAGAAGGAAACATTGCTGACTACACCTGGGGGTTTCTTGGCCACTCACTGACCCCTCACCTCTGTTCTCTGAGTCTCTCTGCTGTGCCAGTAAATCTGGTGAGATCAATCCATTAACAGTTATGTCAGAGTGTTCACTGATAAACCGCTGCCGGGCACAAATGGTCTGTGGAGCTGAGTCCAGAATAAGTGTCAAAGGGAATGTTCTAACTTTGAGAATCTTTGAGCCCATCATACATAGTATCCCTGAAAGATATGTCAATTCACACCAGCTCTGCTGCCTTTTCTTGGATTGTTTAAAGATATTCGCTGCATTCTGCTGCAGAGAATTGTTACAGTGCAGCAGGCGGTTCTCTGTATTTAAGGAATGGCAATCGCCTGTCCATTTGCCATAACCCTGCACATTGCTTCTTTTTAAAGAATCATGCAATGTTCCCTTGAATGCCTCGACTGAACCTGCTTCCACCAAACTTCCAGGCAGTACATTCTGAACCTGAACCACTCGCCACATGATAACGTTTCTTCTCTCCTCACATTTGGATTTTAAACACTATATCCTCTGGTTCTCAATCCTTTATTGAGCAGGAACAGTTTCTCCACATCTAATCTGTCTAGGCATCTCATGATTTTGAAAATTTCTATCAAAATCTCCCCTTCGCTTTCTTCACTCCAAAGTAAAACAGTTCCATTTGCCCCAAACTATTCTATTACTAAAGTTTCTCATCCCTGTAACTATTTTCTTAAACCTGTGTGTCACTATTTCCAATGCATTCACATCCTTCCTCCTGTACAATGTAGCTCCCAGAACTGTTCACAATACTCTAGCTGAGGTTTTATCAGAGTCCTGTGTAAGTCCAATGCAACCTGCATGCTCTTGGACTCTGTGCTCATATTCATGAAGCTTAGAACATTTAATGTTTTATTAAAAGATTTCTCGACCTATACTCACTCAGTTCTTGCACATCCTTGAGTTTATGTTGTTTCACCATGTTGCTTGAATGTGCATCGTACGTCTTTGCACTGAACTTCATCTGCCACCTATCTGCCCACGCGACCAAACTGTTAAATTCTACATGGTCTTCCTCAATTTTTATCTTTGAAATTTCCTCCTGCGTACTAAGATTGAGACTGCTCATATCTGCCATGAAAAGCAATGGTCCCAATACTGACCAATGAGGAGGTCCACTTCAAACCTTTCTCAACTCTTTGTTACCCCTTCGGAAAGCTCCAGTAAGTCCGTTAGACATGATTTCACTTAATAAATCCAGGCTGAATCTCCCCAATTAATCCACATTTTCCCCTGTACCTATTAATTCTGTTCTGAATAATTGTTTCAGGATGTTTCACCAACATCAACTTTAGGTACTGACACCATCACTAACACTTCCTACTTATCAAATTTATCAAGCATGCTCACTTCTTCTCTGACCTTTTTACTATCTATGTGCTTATAAAAGCCTGGGATTACTTTTCATGTTAGCGGCCAGTATTTTTTCATCATTTATCTATGATTCTTATGTTTTTCTTTTACACATTCCTCCACAACCTCTGTATTCCTCCTGCTCTCGATTTGTATTTACTGATCTGTAACATAAGCTTACTGCCTCATTGTCTTCTTTCTTATCTCCTTTGTTGTCCAGGGAGCTCTAGATATGTCTGTCCTATTTTTTTCCTTTCGAGGGAATATATATATACATTGACTGTACCCAAACCATCTCCTCTTTGAAGGTGGCTCATTGTTCAGCTCCTGTTTTTACTGGCAACATTTGGTTCCAGCCTATTCAGCCCAGCTCCATTCTTGCCCCGTTGAAGTCAGCTCTTCACCAGTTGACTATTCTTACTCCACATTGCTCAATGTCATTTCTCAACGTTGTCCCAAGCCTTATGAGGCAATGATCACTGCCCCCTAAGTGTTGACCCATTGTCAGTTGAACTGTTTGGCTATTTCATTCCCAAGAACTAGATGTGGCCATGCTTCTTTTCTTATTCACATAATGTTGTCGGGAATTCTCTTGAACGCAGTCTCTGACTGTTTTTTATACTGTCTCAATCTCAGTCTATATTCAGAGAGTTAAAGATTCCCTTTATAACTACTGCAAGATCTAACACCTCTCTGTAATTTTGTTGCAAACTTGTTCCTCTACATCCTTCCTACTAGTTAGTGATCTGTAGACTGCACTGAGCAATGTAATTACATTCTTTTTACTCTTTAGCTCCAGCCAAATGTTCTCGATCCTAGGACCCTCGGACACAACCCCTTTCTTTCATACTTAACCAAAACTGCCATCCTTCCTTTTATCCGACCCTGTTTTGTTTGAACACATTGAAACTAGGATTTGGAGATGCCGGTGTTGGACTGGGGTGGACAAAGTTGAACATCACACAATACCGGGTTATAGTCCAACAGGTTTAATTGACAACTACCTGATGAAGGAGCAGCACTCCAAAAGCTAGTGCTTCCAATTCAGCCTGTTGGACTATAACCTGGTGTTGTGTGATTTTTAACATTGAAACTAGGAATATTTAACATCTGACATGTCCTTCTTTGAGCAGAACTTGGGGGTGATCGCCACGATTTCTCCCTTGCTGTGACCCTGCTTGTTAGCTTACTTATCTCCAGGCTAGTACCATCTGCCTCTCTCAGTATTCTGGTGAACCCGAGTATTTCTTCCTCATATTTTCTCCTGGTTTCCACATCCCAGCTGAATTAGTTTAAAGCCTCGCAAAAAAAAAGCATCTAAGAAACATCCTGCAAGGAACTCCGTTGTGGATCTGTTCAGGTGCAACCCACAGATCTTATCCAGGTGTCATCTCCCTTAATGCCAGTCTCAGTGTCCAAATCCTTCCCATCCCACTCTGTGCCACAAACTGTGGGTTCAAGTTCCATACATTGACTTAATGCACACTGAAGAAGAGTTCAGGTAACAGCCAAACAAGTCGTTTATTAACCTGCAAATCCTTCCAATACACAGCAATATCGGGCACTGAGAACTGGAGTGATGTTGTGGGTGGCTGTGGTTCACGCTGCTGCCTCACAGCACTAGAGACCCCGGTTTAATTACAGCCTTGGGCGATTATCTATGTGGAGTTTGCACATTTTCCCTGTGTCTGCATGGGTTTTCATCAGGTGCTCTGGTTTCCTCCCACAGTCCAAAGATGTGCAGGTTAGGTTGGGTTTGGTCTTGCTAAATTGCCCTGCAGTGCCCAGGGATGTGTAGGCCAGGTGGAGTAGCCATGGGAAATATAGGATAGAGGGTAGTTCAGGGTGGGATGCTATTGGAGGGTTGGTGTGGACTCCATGGGCTGAATGGCCTGCTTCCATGCTGTTGGGATTCTATAATTCTGGTCAGCAATGTTTAATGTAGAGTGGTGATCCTTCAGCTACAGTCCCTGTCTTCAGAGCAATGACCAGTTTCTGAAAGTGTGTGCTTTACAGTGTCATGGAGTCATAGAAGTCCAGAAAGCACAGAAGCACAGAAAAAAGGCCTTTTGGCCCATTGATGGGCACCTTTCACAAACAACAAGTTTCTAATCCCATTTTGCAGCACTTGCCCATAGCCTTGTCTGCCTTACCATTGCAAATGCGCATCTAACTATTTTTTAAATGTTATGAGGGTTTCTGCCTGTACCACCCTTACAGAGAGATGGTTCCTCTGGCTGAGAAAATTTACCCCTTACTTTAAATCGATATCCCCTGATTATTGACTACCCTACCAAGGCAAAAAGTTCCTTCCCGTTTATCCTTGTCCTTGTCCCTCATAAGTTTATCCATCCCAATCATTTCCCCCCTCAATCTCTTCTGGAAGACAATCCCAACTCTATCTGCTATCCTTAGTTAGGGGAAGCTTTCAAAGTACATTCCTCCCTTTTACCACCTTGTAACACCACCTCCCCTGGGCATTGTATCATAGATTCACATTCATTGCAAGCCTTCCAATGTCCTTTTCCATTTCCAAATGCGAGATTATTCACATTGAAATATCAATGCTTAAACATGGGTTCAAGCAGAGTTTTAGATTTGGGAAAAGTTCAGATCTACAAAACTACCTTTGTGTTGGGAGAATAGAAACTTGCCTCATCTCCAAAACAATGTTGTTAGATAAGGGGTCCTGATTAGTTTAAACCACTCCATGTAATAGAAAGGTTTGGTGACTCATGATGTCTCACTGATGGATATCCAAGTGAGCTTGGGTAAATATTATTAGAGAGTGAATTTTCACCTGCATCATTGAGGTTGCTGGTTAGCTCAAATGGTTAAAGCATGGTGATGATAATAATATTAAGATGGCGTGTTCAATCCCCACACTGGCCAACATTGCTGGCTTCCAACAGAGACTTTAATTCGGAGTGGAATTAGTCTGAAGTATCATTGCTGGACAATTAACCCAGAAACCCAGCTCCTATTCTGAGGATCCGGGTACGACTCCCACCACGACGGTTGATGGAATTTGGTTTCACTGAAAAATCGGGAATTAGGGTAATCAATGATGAACACAAATCCATTGTTGATTGTTGATGAGCAACCCATTGGGTTCACTAGTGTCCTTTAGGGAAGGAAACTGCCATCCTTATCTGGTCTGGCCCACATGTGACTCCAGACCCACAGCAATGTGCTTGGCTCTCAAATGCCCTCTGGAGTGGGCAATAAATGCTAGGCTAGCCAGCGATACTGTCATCCCGAGAATGAATAAAATAAAGCTGTTTGTGAGGTCTCAGCTAAAACCACGCAATCACTTAGACTCAAATTGCTTGAATATCACTGTAGGTTTCCAATTGGCTATGGACTTACAACACTTTTGGAGATTAGCAGAAGATCTGTGTTTTTCAAGTCCATTTCTGGGTTGAGGGAAGATTTTCCTTTATCATGAGGTGCACCATTTAAGGATTCCACATGGGAATGATTGAATTCTGCTGTCTCAGGCAATGGCACCTCCACCCTTCGTATTCGCTGAGAAAATGCTTGTATTGAACTCTGATGAGAAACAGAAATTGGGAATACAGTTGGTGACCAATGTTATAATTGTGGTAAAAATGGACTATTGGTCTTCAATTTGCATTTTCTGATTTTAACACCTGAGGCCTTGATGGACTAAAATGTATTTTACAGAGAAAAAATGCAAACGTACATTGGCTTTAGTCAACACCTGACCGCATTCAATCCCAAGCTCATGAAACCATCATAAACAAGAACCAATTTGAGTGAAAATTAACAGTATTATATAATGGGATTGAAACTCTCTTGGTTTCTTCTGGAAGTTTCGCACATTGGGATGCAAGTCACTTATAGATTATCCAATTTGCAGTACACAATAAAGGTAGGCACAGATTGAACTGTATTTCAGATAAACAGCTTCTGGGTAGAGCAGAGAGAAGAAAATGGATTCATAGCAGTTGAAGTGGAAGGCTTGCTGTTGAAAAGCAGCAGCTAGTGCTAATGCAAATTGGAGAAACATCAATTTATTCAGAACTCAAGGATCTCTGCAAATTTTGATTTGGATGAGGATGCAAGTCATGAATTAAATAACTTTGGTCTCAGGTTAAAACCTAACACCTCCACGGCACTGACGTTTCAACTGCTTACTTTTGATCTCGGCTGTCATACTGGAAACCCTCCTTCCTAAGCGTCACACCTTTGTTCAACTGCATATGTATTTACTCAATTTCTTTTGTGTTGTGGGGTTAGTAATAAAACACCTTTTCCTTTCACTCACAACAACCTTCCCATTGGCTCTCTTTTTTTTTAATAGCAAATACTACATTTTAATTGAAGTGTAATACAACTATGTGTACAAAGAACTAAAAATCTATCTTGTGGTCAAATCTTTGCAACCCCTGTTTAACCATTGACCTTGGTCCTTTACACAAGAGTTAACAATTACATGCAGACAGGAAGCTGTAACAAATGGTCAAGAGCACTGGCTTAGGTTAGTTCAGATTTCATAGCATCATACAGCATAGGAGGCCATTCAGTCCAGGATTTCAGCACAAACATTTTAATCAAGATCGCTGATCAGTTCCAACAGCCATGTAACCATTTCCCTTTCAAGGACACAGCCAACTCCTTTTTGAAAGCTATGCTGAATTTGTTGATTTCAGGTAATACATATTACAGATGATGAAATTTACTATGTAAAGGAATTTCCATTACTTGTAACACAGCTTACCTCTGCGTCACACAAAAAATGAGATTGGGATACTGGTGAAGTGGCAAAAACTATTCACATGAATTACATCAATTACTTTCATAATTGGCAATGACCCTCAGTCTGTGGTCCCATCCTGCCAGTGAAGTCTTTCTCTCGACATTTTACATAAACATCTCAAACACAGATACAGGCTGGCTGACCAATTTTTTTTTCCTATTCTCTCATGGGACATAGGCATCGCTGGCTGGCTATCATATATTGTCCGTTGCTAGTTCCCCTTGAGCTAGTGGTGGTGTGCTTCCTTCTTGAACGACTTCAGTCCATATGCTGTCGGGGGATGTACAATGCCATTTTGGATGGAATTCCAGAATTGTGACCCAGTGACGCTGAAGGAACAGTGAGAGAATTGCAAGTCAGGATGGCAAATGACTTGGAGGGGAGTTTGCAGGTGGTGATATTCCCATGTAACTGCTGCCCTTGTACTTCCTGTTGGAAATGGTTGTGGGTACGGAAGGTGCTGCCTAAGGATCTTTGGTGAATGTCTGCAGTACGTTTTGTTCATAGTACACATTGTCACAACTGAGCATTGCTGGTGGAGGGAGTAGACGCTTGTTGATGTGGTGCCAATCAAGCAGGCTGCTTTGTCCTGGATAGTGTCAAATTTTTTGAGTATTAATGGAGCTGCCCCCATCCAATTAAGAGAGGAGTATTCCATCACACTCCTGACTTTTGCCTGGTAGATGGTGGATTGGCTTTGGGGAGTCAGGAGGTGAGTCACTCGCCACAGTATTCCTAGCTTCTGACCTGTTCTTGGAGCCAGTGCTTATGTGGCAAGTCCAGTTGATTTTCTGGTCAATGGGAATCACCTGGATGTTGACAGTGTGGAATTAAGTGTTGGTAACACCAGTGAATGTCAAGGGGCAGTGGTTAGATTGACTCTTATTGGAGATGGTCATAGTTTGGCATTTGTGTGACATGAATGTTACTTGCTATTTTTAAACCTAAGCCTGGATGTTATCCAGTTTTCATTCCTATGAACACAGATTACTTCTGAGTCTCTGGGGAGTTGTGAATGGTGCTGAACATGGTGCAATCATCGGTGAACATCCCCACTTCCGACCTTATGATGGCGGAAAAGTCAGCTGAAGATAGTTGGGTCGAGAACACTACCCTGAGAAATCCTGCAGAGATGTCCTGGAACTGAAATAACTGACCTCCAATAACCACAACCATCTTCTATGTCCAACCAGAGGAGAATTTGCACTCTGACCCAATGATCCCAGTTTTGCTAAAGTTCGTCACCGCCACACTCGGGCAAATGCAAACTCGACATCAAAGGCTGTCACTCGCACCTCAACTTCTGAATTCAGCTCTTTTTGTCCATGTTTTGAACCAAGGCTGTAATGAGGTCAGGAGTTGAATGGCCCGGGCGGAACCCAAACAGAGTATCACTGAGCAGGTGCTGCTTGATAGCACTGTTCATGACACCTTCCATCACTTTGCTGTAGGATGGTGGGGCGATAATTGGCCAGATTGATTTGTCCTGCCTTTTGTCGAGTTGACATATCTGGGCAATTTTCTACATTGTTGGCTGGGAGTGCAGCAAGTTCTGGAGCTCAAGACATGAGTGTTAATGCCAGAATGTTGATAGGGACTGTAAATTTTGCAGTATCCAGTGTGTCCAACTATTTCTTGATATCATGTGGATTGAATCAGATTGATGAAGACTGGTATCTGTAATGCAGGGGACCACTGGAGGAGGCCAAGATGGATCATCCATTCAGCACTTCTGGCTGAAGATTGTTGCAAAAGCTTCAGCCTTATCTTTTGCACTGATTGCTTGGGCCCTTCTGTTGTTGAGAATGGGGGTATTTGTGGACTGTCCTCCTTCACCAAGTTGTTTAATTGTCCATCACCATTCATGACTGGATGTGACAGGTCTGCAGATATGATCAATTGGTCCTAGGTTCACTTAGCCCGGTCTAGAATATGTTGCTTTATGCTTGGTACACAGTAATTCTATGTGGTAACTTAACCAGGTTGACACCTCATTTTTAGATGCTGCTCCTGGCATATCTTCCTGCACTCTCCATAGAATTAAGGTTCATCCTCTGGCTTAATGGTGATGGAAGAGAGGAGGGTATACCCAGCCATGAGGTTGCAGATTGTGTTGGCGTACAATTCGCGGTTGTTGATGGCCCATGATAGCCTTGATATTCTCAGGAATCCTTCTGCCACTCTGTTTGCACGTCCTTGTGTTCTCCCTCATGTACTTATCAAATTGCCTCAGAAGTGCACTTGCTATTATCTCTTGTCAGTTAGGGTGCCTGGTCGGCCTGAGTGAGACAGAGGCCAAATGAATATTTCTGGGAATTTGGTTTAAGGTGGGAATTTGGGCCAGAGGGGGAAAGAGATCCTTTAAGTAAGGTGTGCTGCAAAATAAATAAAATCTGCAGACTGAGAGGAAAGTCTAGCAAAGGCATAGATCAATAACCAACCTGCACACACCACAACATTATCACGAGTGCAGGGAAAGCAGCTCACTGGTTAGTAGGCTTTGAGAATTTTTTTTTCTGTTTTGGGAGAGGGAAGGTGCAGACTTATAAAGCAAAAGGCTATGGCAGCATCACAGGGCAGCTTCTTTAGTAATGTTACGCAGGGTGCTGCAGGTAGGGACAGAATGTACAAACATCGATAAACAGCACCAAATAGGGTCAAAGGAGGAAAAAAATGGCAATAAGGCAAACGGAATGATTCTTTACTTAAATACCCATACTATTCAAAACAAAATAAATGAATTAATGGCACATACAGCTATTAGTGTGTATGATCTTATTGTCATTATTTTACAAGGAGATCAAAGCTGGTACTAAATATTAAGGGACATGTGACTTTTCAAAAGGATAGGCAGGAGGAAAGACTAGTTTTGTTAGTACGAGATGGAAAGAGTACAATAGTAAGAAATGATCGAGGATCGATGGTGCAGAATCCACATGCGTGGAGATAAGAAATATAATGCGGGGATGTATAGGAGTGGCTTATAGGGCCCCTAACAGGAGAATCGACATTTCAGGCATAAGCTCTTCATGAGCAAGAATTCAAAGTGAATTGGGGACAAATTTCTAGAACAACATGTTGCGAATCTAACCAGGGATTAGGCTATTTTGAAAGTGTAAATAGGTCATGAGGCAGGATTAGTAGATATCAAAGATTTGTGGAGTAAAAGATGGCGCCTCAGAAAATAATGGCTGTAATATGGTCCAGTTTAGTATTCAGTTTGAAATAGAACAATGTGGGTTAGAAACAATTGTGCTCAGCTTAGAAAATGTAACAATGGGGAGGTCTAGCTAAAGACTACGCAAGGCACTATTTAGGCATCAACTAGAATACAATGAGTAGTTTTTTGCCCTCTTATCTAAGGAGATATACCGGGGTTGGAAATAGTTCACAGAAGTTTCACAAGGTTAATCCTGGATATGGAGGGATTGTCTTATGAGGGTGTGTTGAATAGGTTGGGCTTGGAAGAATAAGAGAAAACATTATACTCTTAGGAGGCTTGATATCGTAGATGTGGAGAGGTTGTTTCCCCTTATGGGACAGCTGAGGAGCAGAGGGCATAATCTCAGAGTAAGGGGTTGCTGGGAGGAGGAACAAAAAGAAAGTCTTCTCAGATGGTAGTGAATCTGTAGAATCCTTTACTGTAAAAGGCTATAAAAGCTGGATCATCAAATACATCCAAGGCTGAGATAGACAGATCTCTAATCAGCAAGTGAACCAGAGATTATAGGGGAAAGGCAGGAAAGTGGAGTTGAGGATGGAACAGACTGAATGAACTGAATGGCCGACTTCTGCTGCTATGTCACATGGTCTTGTGACCTGAAACTGAAATAAGAAAAATCAATGTAGAAACTCAGCAGGTCAGAGGGTATATGTAGAGAATAACATGGGTAACATGTCCCACAAATGACCCTTCACTGGAACTGATGAGAAATGACAATGGGCAGAGTTTTTATGTCAAAGGGAAAAGGCAGGATGAACAACGAGAAGCTTGGTGATCAGGGGAAGATGAAGGAAGATTAATTAACAAGGGATTTCATGATACAACAGCCAGAAGGGATGGCTGTGGATATAATGATGAAACAGGTTCTATCCAAATGAGGTATGAACTGTTAGTCACAAAGCTAATGGACTCAACATGGAGTTCAACAATATTAGGTCATAGCTGCTGCCTTCATTTCCTTCTGGGTGTTTGTGTTTACACCATTGTTTTACTGGGTTGATTCTATCCCATTCCTTTCTCCATTCCTCTTGCTGCATCCCAATGTGGATGTTCACACCTCATTTGGACTCGCCTTCATTTCATTTCATTACTATATCCATTGCCACACTTTTTGACTGTCGCTTCACAAATGTTTTGCTTGTTAACCTCGGCTGGTCTCCACCCCTTTGCTGAATTCCTCTTTTAATCTTCCTGCATGCTCCCCACTTCCAGTGGCTTCAAAACTCTGACAAAGTTCCATTTCCTGTCAGTTCTGATGAAAAGTCAACAACTTGAAACAGTCACTCTGTTTCTCTCCTCAGATGCTGCCTGACCTGCTGAGAAATTTCCAGGCTTTTTTTAAATCTTATAATCTATCAGCACAGTCCTATAGCAGTGCACCCCAACAGAAAGCTTCATACCAGAAATTTAAGAAACAGATTGTGTAAAACGACAATTGAAGCGAAATTCATCAACTTGAAATATTTGCTTTCCTGAGGTTCCTCTGAAACTGTAGCAAACTGGGCAGAGAAGGGTGAAATCTGGAAGAGAAAAAGTCAACATTAGTCACAGTACAAATGACCAATGATTGTCTGTGTGGCATTTCCACATTGTCCCCGGGTCTGTGTGGGTTTTCTCCAGGTATTCCAGTTTCCTCCCACAATCCAAAAAAGATGTGCAGGTCAGATGAACTGGCCATGTTAAATTGCCCATAGTATTAGGTGTATTAGTCAGGGCTAAATATAGGGTAAGGAAATGGGTCTTGGTGGGTTGCTGTTCGGAGGGTCGGTGAGGACTTGTTGGGCCAATTGGCCTGTTTCCATACTGTAGGGAATCTAACCTAATCTAAAAAACCAGGAATATACTGTCTCTGGCCTCTCGTTATCTCATTTTTGAAGGCTTCCCATTTTCCAGCCATCCCTTTACCTGCAAGTATCTGCCCCCAATCAACTTTTGAAACCTCTTGCCTAATACCGTCTTTTTCAGCGAGCATCGATAATTATTTCATGTGATTTTACTACAGGGCAGTGGAAAGAAGTAGACTCAAGTCTACCTCAGTGTGGAGAGGGATTGAACTTTGTATTATTGATGCTATTCTGAAACACACATTCGTCATTCATCCAACTAGAATAACTGGCTCCCCTTATGGTAGATCTTATTCTCTGCTCTTTCTATTCAAACTTCTCGACTGAGGGTAGAAGAGCTGTTCTGCTACAAACAAACAGGTAGATCAAGTATAATGGAATTAATAAGCATGAACTAATGTAGAACATAGCACATTTATAGGAACCTAATTTTGCATTGGTTCTTGGGGTCATACACAAGATAGACTTGGGGTAGGATTCAAACAGAAGTTTACTCAGAAATGATTTGTGGGAAGGGGTGAGAAGTCAAATGGGCCAGACTGTCTGGAGACTGGACAGGAGTCCTGTGTAAAGTTCACTGTGATATTTACAGAAGACCAGCCACAGTTTCTCAGACAGAATGATGGACAAAACAAAGACAACGCTGCACAAATATTCCAAAGATAAAAACATAGACGACCACTGCATGCAGTGGCGGAGTAAATAAGCAGACACAAGTATTGTCTAGAAATCTTCAAAACACGTTGGCACTGACATGTTGGGAGATTCTCGGAGACTTCTTGCTTAGGCTGGTGCTCGCAGCTCGGATGACAGGTTTATGACATTCAATAACATGTGAAGGCTGCAGTTACTGGAGCTCAGAGTCGAGCACAACACTCTCGGCTCAATGGCACGTGTTCATTGTGATTCTAGAGGCATGGAAACTGCAGGCCATGGGTTTTAACAGTCGCTTGACAAGGAAATGATATTGATTCAATATTGTGGGATTGCTCAACCTTCAAACCTTCTTAAAGGTGAAAGTGGAATGACTCTTCTACAAACTTAGAATCTCTCAGTTAAAGTCAACTTCATTGTACAAGAGAGAGATTTCATCCTTATTTGACGTGATCATCATTTCTACTAAAAGTTATAACAGGTTTTGGGCAAAATTATTGCCATGTACAATCCTGTTGTGTATTGTAGTTTTACATAAATAAACAATACATTCAAGTTACAATCAGTTCATAGAGAAACATTACTGAGCAGCTGGCCTGACCCAGGGGATTCCTTTGTGTCCTTGTGATGACTTTGGGCTGCTGTTAGATACTTGGAGCTGCACAGTCTGCCCATTTCACAGTTTAGAGAGAGAAGGACATGTTTGATCCCCCTCAGTTATTGGGCTGGGATGTGGCTGTCCACTAACGAGCTGTGCCTGTCTTTTTAACTCAGATTGAAAATAATTTGCTGCCATTTGCTGCAACAAACTACTTCCCTCGTATCCCATGGTATCAAACTCTTCCATAGTTTACAGATAATTATGCTGGGGGGAGGCCATTCAGCCCCACTAAATCTATCTGTCCAGGAGGATCTCAGAGCATTGTAATTTTACTTGAGTGATTTAAGAGTTTTTGCCTCATTTACTTTGCATGACATTCTATTTCAAACGTCTTGTGTGTAGATGTTTCCATTGTCGCTGCTAATTTTGATTGAACCCTGGTCCTCACGAGTGCAGAAAGCTGCAGGGCTCCAGGGGGAATGTCACTGGGGCTTGTCATGTCTGGGCCGAGCTGCAGCCAATAACCAAAGAGTAGACCAGGACCTGGCCAATCAGCAACAGTCAAACTCTGTGCTGTTCACTGCATGAGGGTTCACGATTTAAAAGGCCAGATGCACACCCCCATTAAAAAGAGCCAATCCAAATTGCCCAGAGGGTGTACTGCAAATCTACAACATTAACCCATCTGGGGCGGGGCAAGAGCAGTTTAAAGTCAACATGAATGTGTTGGTTGTACACGTTCTCCAGTTTGAAATAAACAAGTCAGAACAGTATATGCAGGGATATGGGGAAAAGGCAGGAGATTAGCACAAGGTCATACAGCCAGTGCAGGCACGATGGACTCCTTCTGCATCGTAATGTGATTCTGTGGGTATGGCTCATCCATCCAGTAGTTTTACTGGCTTTCCCAGGTGGGGCTATCACTAAGTGCCCTCTGAAATGGCCAGGTAAGCCAATGGGTTAAGGGCAATTAGGCTGAAGGCAACAAATGCTGGCTAATAGCTCATGAAAAAAAAACAAAGTGTGAAATAATGTTATGCAGGCTTGGAAATGTGGAAAGGTTCATACAGATGCCCAAAGAACAGGATGGTGAACACTGGGTGTTCAGTGGGGTAGAGGGGCTGCCATTGTTCAACCTGCAGGTATAACTGAGCTTCCTGGCCTTGTGCAGGGAGAGTCACATTTGTTTCACTCACATGTTGTGCGGACAATGCAGGCTATTCAAAAGGAAGATATGTTAAGGCTGTATCTCTCTCTCAGAACCAGATTTTAAGGTAAAAGAAATGGTGCGGTTCCACCAAGCAGACTGGGTGGGAAGGAAAACCCAAGCTGGAAGGCTACCCATTTCCAACCCTCACTTTTACGTGAATTCCACCAAGGTCAGCTAAATTCAGAGTGCGCGCCTTCAGAGGTGAATGCAATGACATAGTTAGTTAAACACCATCTGACCCTGTTCCCATCTATTTCCCTGGTGATCAGGACCTGGGGCCTAGTCTGTCTCTCTCTGGCTCTGCTTCTGAACGGAGATGGTAGCAGAAGGCTTTATTTTTGTGGCTTGCCACTGTTTTAATGGTCATTCTTATTAATTACCCATTTAGTTAAATTATCAATTTAATACTTTCCTTAAAATAAAATTTCAAAGTGGTTTCTTCCCAACCTTATCCTTCTGAAATTTGATCATCAGCATCCTTTCACTCTTGCTCATCCCGGAGTGAGAGAAAAATTTGAAAAAGTAGAAATTTTCGAAGTGCTATGCTACATCCTCCTTAAGGATGGATTCTAGCATTTTATTTGTCATTCGCCTCAACTGAGTTTGTTCTTGGCAAACGCAACAAGTGGTAGGAACCCATCAGTCGTGTCAATTGACAGGTCTGTTGATGACTCTTACACCATCTCTTCTAATCTAGACCCAGAGCTGGATCCAGGCCAACAAATTTTAATACTTCACTCGAATCACATCCCAAATAAACTCGTGTCAAAAACCCACCTGATGACACCCTCTCCACCATATCACAGTGGCCGAGAGTCAGGGAGATACTGAACAGAATTATACTGACCTTTGTGAGTAATTAAACACTGTGGTGAGAATTTCAGAGAATGGGAGGTGTGGCATTTCAGCATTTGCCACCAACTGGAACAGGGTGGAGTGAAGCACCGTTGATCAACTAATGGATGGGAGACACTGGGGGCAAATGTTATCCCTATCAAATTGTCACTCCCCTTCGTTGGTGAGGCCACTGTTAGAATATTGCTTGCAATTCTGGTCTCCTACCTATCAGAAGGATTTTGTGAAACTTGAAAGGGTTCAAAAAGGATTTACAAGGATATTGCCAGGGTTGGAGGATTTGTACTATAGGGAGAGGTTGAATAGGCTAGGGCTTTTTCCCCTGGAGCGTCAGAGGCTGAGGAGTGACTTTATAGAGGCGTATAAAATCGTAAGGGGCATAGACAAGGTAAATAGACAAAGTCTTTTCCCTGGGGTGGAGGAGTCCAGAACCAGAGGGCATAAGTTTAGAGTGAGAGGGGAAAGATATAGAAGGGACCTAAGGGCAGCTTTTTTCACACAGAGGGTGGGACGTATATGGAATGAGCTGCCAGAGGGGGTGGTGGAGGCTGGTACAATTGCAATATTTAAAAGGCGTCCAGATGGGTATATGAATAGAAGGGATATGGGCCGGGTGCTGGCAAATGGGGCTAGATTAGATTAGGGTATCTGGTCCAAACGGGCGGATTGGACCAAAGGGTCTGTTTTCATGCTGTACATCTCTATGACTCTATGACTCTCTTGCTCCCCTTTTATCCATCCGGGAATATCTAAACACTGGAACATTAAGCTGCCAGTCTTGTCCATCCCTGAGCTATGTCTCTGTAATTGCTGTGATATCCCAGTCCCATATTCTCAATAATGCCCTGAGTTTATCTGCCTTACCTGCTGGGCCTCTTGCATTCAAATAAATGCAGTTTAATTGATCAGTTCGGCCTCATTCTCTGCTTTGTTCCTGACTGTGTGACTGAGTCCTTTTCTCAGTTGCACCATTCTCAGACTGATCTATTTTCTCACTACCTCCATGTGTTTCCCCCCCCCCCCCACCCCCACACCTCCTCACTAGTTTAAATCCTCCCGAGCACGTAGAGCAAATCTCCCTGCCAGTATATTAGTCCCCTTCCAACTTAGGGGCAATCCATTCTTCTTGTACAGGGGCACATCTACCATAGAAGAGATTCCAATGATCCAAAAATGTGAATCCTTCTCCCCTACAGCAGCTCCTCAGCCACGTATTCATCTGCTCTATCCTCCTATTCCTAATCTCACTACCTCATGGTACCAGGAGTAATCCAGATATTACTACCTTCCAGGACTTACTTTTTAAAAATTCCTGCCTAGTTTCCTATGTTCTCTACTCAGAACCTTGCTCTTTTCTCATCCTATGTCATTAATTCCAATGTATACAACAACCTCCTGCTGGTTCCTTTCCCCTTTGAAAATATTCTGCACCGTCTCCGAGATATCCTTGATCCTGGTATCAGGGAGGCAATGCACCATTCTGATTTCTCACTGTCAGCTGCAGAACCATCTGTCTGTGCCTCTGACTGGACAGTCCCTGAGCACAATCGATTACTTGGAATCTGATGTCCTTGTCATTGCACTAGAGCCAGTCTTAGTATCGAAACTTGGCTGTCGGTGCTACATTCCCCTGAGATTCCATCACCCCCATTCATTTTTCAAAACAGCATATTTGTTAGAGATGGGGATAGCCACAGGAGACTCCTGCACACTACCTGCCTTTCTCTCCTACCTTTCCTGGAGTTAACCCATCTACCTAACTGTATCAGCAGTTTTTCTACCTTTCTACAACTGTCATCTGTTACACCACGTGGCTCCTGTAAATTCCTCATTGCCTCTAACTGCTGTTCCAACTGATCCATGCATTCCAATAGGATTCGCAACCAAACACACCTTCCTGCAGATGTAATCATCAGGGACATTGAAATTCTCTCTATACTCCCACATCTGACAGGAAGAGCACGTCATTCTATTAACAGCCACGTTTGAACATTAACAATCTACACACCCAGAAAATAATAGTCTTTTTACTCTAAAAACACTGCACCAGGATAACTTAGTATCTATGATTTATATCTTCAGATATTCATCAAGAGACAGATCTCAATAAAACATACTATCAAAACAAAACCCACTCTAATCCCTGTTGTAGATTTACAAAAATAAAGTAAGGTTACACTTTAAAAAATAAGCCACTGAGCTGCTGCCCGTGCTATGAGCTGCCCACACAGGTTTCTCCAAAGTCAACTGTGATTGTCACTGTTTGTTCATTTTTCTAGAACAAGCTCCGATGTCCAGGGATATTTATTACTAAATAGCAGAGCCAACTGACTGAGCAGTGAACACGCACAGTCACTCACCTGTGCAGGTTTACACAATGTTTTTCACCTCCCATGTGCTATCTGCTCCCTCCCTCTCTTCTTCCTTTTAAAAAGTGCTGTTGTTTTGAGCTTTTCCCCCCAAAGTTCCAAAACAATGCAACAGCTTATAAAACAGTGATTACTGCTCCAAAAGCTCAAGGAAATCAGCTCCAACATCGAAAACACCACAAGAAAGGAGCAGCTCTTACAGCCACAATGATTTTTTCCCATCCTCCATCTTGGATTACCCAAAATCCAGTTACAGTGGTTCAGTTGTTGATGATGTATGTCTGGTATTTATTATGCATGTGCGATAAATTAAACCTGGGTGTGACTCATTAGAAAGAGAAATCAAACTGTTGGTGACCTGTTGTAAGCATGGGAGCAGACATTTTAAAGCATTGAGTCAGCGTCTTCCTGCAGGCATATGACCTGGAAGGTATCATCCCTGCAGCTCACTGAGGCATAGAACACCACACCATATGCTAGATTTAGGGTTCCCTCATGAGTTTCGCTTAAAGAACAGGAGGGTGGATGCAGAAACAAAATCACTTATTCACTGTTCAGAAGTACACATGATGGGAAGTTTGGATAATAGAATGAGCCCAAGTTTTCAAACTGATCAAATATTTCCCCATCTCCTAAGCACCGTGTACAATGGTGTGGATGGGGAATGTGGGAGTGAGATCATGGGCAATTACTGAAACAAGAATTGTAAAATTAATTCACATGAGGAATTGCGCAAGGAAATCTTACGTTGAATTGAACTGGAAATCCCAATCATTGGGGTGATCCTGACCATGTGCAGATGTAAAAACAAATATATTTATAGAGAACCTTTGGCAAGTTCAGAATGTCCTGAAGTGCTTTACAGTTGAAAAATGTGGCGCTAGACAAGCGCAGGCCAGGCAGCATCCGAGAAGGAGGAGAATCGACATTTCGGATAAAAACCTTTCATTAGGAAGGGTTTATGCCCAAAATGTTGATTCTCCTGCTCCTCGTATGCTGCCTGACCTACTGTGCTTTTCCACCACCACACTTTTCAACTCTGACTCTCCAGCATCTGCAGTCCTCACTTTTTCCTTTAAGTGCTTTGCAGTCAATTCAGTAACTTGAAGGGGTAGTTGGATGCAATGTTCCATAGAATTCCTACAGTGTGGAAACAGACCAATTGGGCCAATGAGTCCACACCAAATCTCCAAGAGCATCCCAAACAGATGAGCCCCCCCACCCTATCCCTGTAACCCGACATTTTCCATGACAAATCCACCTAGCCTGCACATCACTGGATACGATGGGCAATTTAAGCATGGCCAATCCGCCTAACTTGCCCATCTTTGGGAGTAAACTGGAGCAACCGATGGTTATCCACATAGACTCGGGGAGAATGTGCAACTCCACGGGCAGTCACCTGAAGGTGGCATTGAACCCAGGTTCCTGGCGCTTTGAGGCAGCAGTGCTAACACTAACCACCGTGGCCTCCCCTGTGGTGAGCCTGGTACAGAGTGGCTGCGGCATATTTAATTAGGTGGCGGGTTGGCACACATAATTAAAAGGCTCATATCACCCCGCTCTGGTTGGAGAGGTAGGAATGCAGGCAGCACAATGACAAGCAAACTCGTGCTGTTGAATGATGGCGCTGGGGAAGTGGGAGGTGGGGGGGTTGTTGTCCTTGACTCAAGATAATGGTGGAAGGGTCTGGGAGCAGTCAAGAGCCCCTCCCTGTCCTCCCTGCCAGTGGCCTTCCCACCGGTGCACCCTGTGTTCACTTTGCACTGGTAGGTCATTGCCATACCAGCAGCAGCCACAGCCTCCCAGTAGCACTGCCACAAGATTTTGCTGCAAAATTTCAGTTAATTCATTTAATGAGAAAGCATTTTGGGACATCCTGTAAGGACAGGAACCCCCACCCCCGACAATGCAGCACTTCCACAGTAATGCACAGGAATGTAAGCCAAGATTTTGAACTCTGGAATTGTGTGACACACACAGCCTTCCAGCTTAAAAGTAAGAGTATTCAGGAGGTGTTTGTTTTAAACATACAAACATGTATTTGCAGACCACTAATAGGAGCTTTGGCTGATCTGTTACCATTGGCTCCAGTCTGATGGGATTTCTACCATCCCCACACCTTTCCCGGGTTGACAGCATCAAAGCAAATCATAGACAAGGCACTAGGACCTGCCTGAGCAGAACAGCACACAATTAGATCAAAGTGTCCTTAGCTAGAAAGGGTGCATGTTTGATTCCTTATCAATGTGTCAACCAAAGCCAGGCTGGAGAGCAGTAAAGAAAGGCTGTGCTTCCTGTGTATGGTCTGTAACCCTAATCTCATAAATAGTGCACCCCATACTGAGCATGTGTTGTTAATTTGCGCTTGGGTTATGATGGACTCCACATCTGAAGAGCCTGCTGACAATATTCAGGTCTAGGTTCACAATGACCCCTTTTGAGTGTGATCTCAGGAGGGCAGGTATCTGTGGGATTCAGTCTTAGGACGGAACAGTGACAGTCAGAAGAGGGGAGTGGAGGGTAAGGGGTGTCCCATTTATATTTTATGAGTCTTATGCAATGTGCAATCATCTATGTCTTTTTTTGTCCTGAGCTGAACAGGTCAGATTGTTGCCAGTGGGGTGAGTGTATCCTGTTTTAATAAAGACCTCACTCTGAGACATGTACAGAGTGACTTGTTTTCAATACCTTAATTTCCGCCTTCTGTTCTTCAACTTCAGAAGAAGGACATTCTGTGGGAAAGAACAGAGTAATAGAGTGTAACTGGGACAATATAATTTGTCATCAGAATCAATGGAAATAAAAAGCTGAACAAGCACTGTCTACTGAGAGTGACCATGAAGAGTCTTTATGATGACCATCAAGCTCAACAAGAGTTTCTAAACTGGAAGGTGACATGAGGAATCGGTTTCACTCAATTCCACGCTATGTCTTTTCCTCCTGCCCTTGATGGATAGACCCTCCAACACCACTCGAAATTCCTTCCTTACTATTAGCTCAGTGTAAAAATCACCTTGTACATGTCCCAATTTAAAATATATCGCAGAAATATAGAAATAGCTGTCAGCCATTCAGCCCCACAGGCCTATTCCCTTATTAAGCCAAAGTTCATCTGTACTATAGCCCCTTCCACCCATCTTAGTTCTGCAAGCCTTAATACCCAAACAGAATAAAAACCCAACAAACAAAGCTCTAACATTTTCATTTAACCTCAGCCTCAACAATGCTTTGGGAGACAAGCTTCCAAATTCTAACTAACATTAGTATGTTTCCTAACATCAGCCCTGAATAGCCTGTGCCTGCTTTAAACGTTTTCCCTTCCTAAATTTTAAAATGTGAGCAGTTGGTTGCAGAAATCGGAAGATGCAAAGTTGCAGTTGAACACTGTAATTGTAAATTACTCCTGTAAAGACAGTCACCCTTCATTCTTCTCTATTTTTGACAGTAGACTAAAATTGGGAAATGACTTTCCTTTAGAAACCAAGGATTATAGACATTGTAGATTACTGCACTTTTCAAAAGCAAGTAACCAGCATTTATTCTAAACCTGGTTGGCCAGTGGGGAAGGTGAGTTGCAGACTAACTGGAGCCAGGTTATGTGTACAAAGTGAGATTCGGCTGGCGACAAGTCGCTGATTGGTCTGTGCAGTGGTGACCAGTTATCAGTGCCAAAGGCCTTCTTCCTGCCAAAAGCTATGTGTTTGGCTCCTAGGGAGCCGATCAGCTATTGGGTATGAACAATATGACCAGAAGTTTTTGGACCTCTCGCAGTGGTTGTGGTGTCTTTCTCTCTGCAGTTAAAAAAAAACTTCAACCTGAAGAAAGCCAGTTTATTTTCCCTCACCAGTTGCTGTAAGCTGTGGCTTTTAACCAATAACTAAAAGGCTTTTCAATTTGTGAGCCAGTCAGTCTGTGCCACCTGCAAAGAAATGAAAAGTACCTGAAGAGAGATCAACAAGCAACAAGTCCTGGAAAGCAAAAGGATGATCTCAGTGAATCCTTTGGACAGGGGCCATTGAACTGTCTCTAGATTTGCACTCCACCCCATAACACAATTTGTTTTTGTCTGTCTGTCTGTACGTTTAGGCTTTTTAAAAATGTGTTCATTCAGAGGATGAGGACATTCTGGGCTGGGCCAGCATTTATTGCCCAGAGGGTAGTTAAAAGTCAACCATGTTGCTGTGAGTCTCCAGTCCCATGCAGACCGGACCAGGTAAGGGTGGCAGCTTCCTTCCCGAATGGACATTAGGGAACTAGATAGGATTTCCCCAACAATTGACACCAGTTTTGTCATCATTGTTAGACTCCCAATTCCAGACTTATTTATTAAATGCAAATTCCCCTATCTTCCGTAGTAGGATTTGAACTCATGTCCCAGAGCATTACTGCACCTCTGGATTAATAGTCTAGCAATAATACCACAACATCATTGCCTCCCTCAGGCCTTTTATAAGAGGGTTAGAGTGTTAAGTCAGAAATATAAATGTTGCATGTTTATTTTTGTTTATTTGTGAGTAGAATCTGTTTATTTATACTAAACAGTGATTTTAGTTAAGTACAGAAACCTAGCCTGTGTTTTAAGGTCTAATAAGGCAGGCAAATTGGGGAATTTTTTTATACTTTGAGCAAGATTTTGATGAGTCTGGGACTAACAGGTTCTGATTTCCAGCACACGAGTCCAGTGTGGAGCAACAGTCTGAAGAAGTTAATTTGTAGGGGAATTGGTATGAGATGCTGCACGTGTTCGTAATTTGACCACTCATTTCCCACACTCCAGTTTTCAAATCTACATAGACTGGAGAAAATGAAGCCTCAATTGTCCACTTGTCTGAACGGATCGGCAGTTAAAAAAAACCTGGGTGTTCTCAATCCAGTTTCAGATAAGGGCAGGCTTCAACAAAACAATAAAACAGGAATCTTTTGTAAATAAGTGAAATTGTGTCTCACTGTATAGGAAGAAAAGGAAGGAGAATAAGAGGGAGGTACATGGAGAGGGCTAGTAGAGGAAGGAGTAGCTTGAGAAAGGAAGGAAGGGAGGGAAATGGTGTGGAGAGGAGGAAAGGAAGAGAAACAGGAAGCTGTGGAGATGAACGTAGAGAAAAGGAGGGAGGGTCAAGTTAAGCAGCGAGAGAGAGAGAGAGAGATATAAAAAGGAGAAGAAAAATCAATAGGTGGAGAGAGAGAGAGAGAGAGAGGAAGGGAAGGACAGGGAGGCAGAGGGGAAGCTGAAAGGCAGATAGAGGGAGAAATGGAGATGGGGGAAGAAGAGTTGGTGAGGAAGGTATGGAGAGAGGGAAAGGGACAAAGAAGGGATGAGAGAAGAACAGGGGATGGAGAAACAGAAATGAGGTTGTTAGTACAGAAAGCTGGCCAATGATTGATGTTAATCTAGATCTAATTGTAAGGGAGAGGGGAGAGAGAGAGAGGTGGAGAGAAACAAAGATGATGAAGGAATGAAAAGTTTGTGAGAGGGGAAAGCAATGGAATGGAGCAGTTGAGGAGAGGATTGGAGACAGAATGGGATCCAACAGTGTTCTCCTACCAAAGACTTTATCAGCTTGTAAGAGATGCTGATTGAAATACAAACCGAGCTCTGTACCTTACATTTGTGTTTATGTTTACATTGCTTAGCAACTGCCGAGCTCTTTCACAACCTTCTCCATTATAACTATGTTCTCATGATCAGAGAGCCGCTGACACTGTACCGTTCACTTGTTCTTCTGAAGAGACGCTTCCACTACCTGTTGGATCGGCTGGTTTTTGGAGAATAGAAATAGATGCTTCTCCTTCTGTTAAACTAGTCCAGAGAGTTCCCTGTGAAATGAAAGACAGTGTTAAGAATCTTCAAAGAGACTTGATCTTCAGAGTTCTCCTGAAGAAAATTGAAACCCATTGTTTCGTCCAAACTTGAGTTTTGTTTTGTCCTGGTATGGTATGGACTTTGATCCATTCACAGAACCCTTTGCCAAGGCAAACTGGTTCCCTTTCCATTCTCAGTCTGAGTGCCCTGGTTGGTGTTGTTATATCATCGCGGGCACAAACATTTCAAACTCACAGCCTTCCCCCAGAACAGTGAGGCAGAATGCAGCCGACTCAGATTGTAAACCTGAAATACAAACCTTTGTCACAGCTTTGTTGATCTCCGGGTTGCACTAAGGGTTTATATTCTAAGTGACAATGCCTTTATGATTAAAATAGGAAGGTAACACTCCACATTTTATACCTGATGCAGCTAATCCTGGTAGAGAACCGTTTCCCTGTCAGCGCCAATGATGCCTTATGAATGAGGAACTTAATGCTTTAAGATGGTGGATGTTGTGCCTGTCGATTGGATTTGTTTGGTGCAGGCTGACACCAAGTCCCTTCAATGTTGTTGCACTTATCCAGGTAAATGGTGAGTATTCCGCCACACTCCTTGTGTCCTGTAGGTGGTGGACAGGCTTTGGGGAATCAGGAGATGAGTTACTCAGCACAGAATTTCCAACCTCTATATTTCTCTTGTTGCCACAATATTACTTTGATTGATCCAGTTCAGTTTCTGGTAAATAGTAACCTCCAACTTCTTCTTCATGAAGGATTCAATGTTGCTATTGCCTTTACAAGCAGTAGGAGGTGTTTTCACTCACTTTTGTTGGAAATGGTCATTTCCCAACACTTGTGCAGCAGAAATGTTGCTTGTCACTTGTCAACCCAAGTTGAATGCTGTCCCAGTCTTGCTGCATATGGCCGTGAACTGCTGTATTATCTGAGGAACTGTGAGTGGTGCTGCACATCAGGCAATCAGCAGACATTCGCATTTCCAGTCTTATTATGTTCGTGGGCGGAGCTGAAAGTGGTTGAGCCTGGGTCACAAACCTGTTCCAAGAGGTGCTCTTGTGGTGTAGTGTCTCTCCTCTGAGCCAGTCGACCTGGATTCGTGTCCCACCTGTATAATTAGAAAATGTTAAACCTGTCCAGAGATGTAATTGCACACCTCTGCAATGGCTATGTTTGAGTCCCACTTGTCTCCGAACTGTGTCATAGCATTCCTAGACAGGTTAATTCTAAATTCTATAACTACCCTGAGGAATTCCTGCAGTGTTTCCAGGGGCTGAGGTGATTAATCCCCAGCAACCACAATCATCTTCCTTTATACTATGCAACCCTCTCATCAATGGGCAGTTTGCCTCTGATTCCTACTGACTTCAGCTTTGCTTGGGCTCCTTGATGCCACATTCGGTAAGATGTTACCCTTGACAGGCAGCATCACCAATCTCGCCTCAGCTCTGGAACCTATCCATGCTTCAGCAAAGGCTGGAATGAAGCCTAGAAGTGATAGTATTGCTGGAACCCAAACTGAGTGTCAGTGAGAAGGTTATTGATGACAATCTCAATGCTTTTCCTGCCAGTTGCTGATAGCAGGATCCTGAATATTCAATCTTGACTCCTGGAGACTCCTGAACAAACCTACTTTTGTTAGCAACACCCACAGGTTTTCTGACCTCCTTGCACCCCCTGTCAGCCCAAATGATTAAAGTCGGGGCTGGAGCATAACAAACAGACAAGGTTCACCTTCTGTTCAATGTGACAAAAGCAGCGTTTGATCTGGCTGAACAGCAGCCTTCGATGTGTTTTACTCAAATCACTGAAAATACATGTTTACTAATTTACCTTCCTCTCTGACCTCAGCATTTTTCCCGATTTCTCCATTTTCCTCAGGATCAGGTGTTCCAAGAATTCCATTCGCTGTTCCTGAGTTTGCTTCTCATTTAACTCCTGCCTCAGGCGATCCAATCTGAAATGTAAGATTGGACAGGCTCACACCTTTCGGAACTGGACACTCACCTGAATGAGGTCCCCATTTATTAGGATCTGTCTGTGTGACACTTATAAACCTCTGTATTGCTGATTGCACATGCACATACACATGTACACAATATTCGTCAATTTTTTGAAAATTAAAAGAAAAGTCACACCTCCTTTTTCTGTGATCGGATATAATGATTAATTAAAATAGAATCATTCATTGGTATTTGTAACTATACGCATGAGAAATATTGCTGCTGATGCATTTGGCTGTCAGCAGAAACAGCCCATTTATGCAGGAATATTTGAACAAAAACATCTTTGATTAGATTTAAGAGTAAAAATCTGAAAAAAACTCAATTTTTCCTCAATTCTTCAAACACAAACCAGCTGAGAAATATTAAATGTGAATGTCTTTGTAATAACAAGGGTAATATGTTACATCTTGATTTAAAATGAATCTTTGAAATATAATCTGATTATATTTGGTCTTCGGTTCTCTCTAAGAAGAAGCATGTTGCAGTTTGATTCATGCCTACAAGTGCATCTGTTTGCCTGGATTGACTTAAAAGGTCTCCAAATGGACACAATGAAGAGAAACTCACAATATAGTGATAAAGAAGTCCCAGAAACACTTCATTCTCCTCCTCCACCTTCTTCATTCCCTACATGTTACAACCACTTCACTAAATTGTTTTTTTATTTGTGTTATTTGCTTCATGGGTCTTCTCTCCTCACTTTCTTGTTGAGGTCACTCACTGATTGCCTTTCCTGTTTTTTTTTTCTGTTGTCAGTTCGGTCACTCTGTTCCAGTTCTGATGCAGCCCATCCTTGAGGAAAGGTTCTGTCCTTCCTCATAAACTGGAGTCGATTCGAAATCAAACAGGAACTCTCCCAAACACAATGTCTTTAGTCACAGGATGGGCTCTCTTCCCAAACTTGACACACAATCTATTAGTTCAAGTCAAAGTATAAAGGAGTGTTAATTGCCTTTTGAAATACACCAGAGGGTGAACTGGACAATTCACACGAGCTCTGTCTGTACATTAATAAGAGGAGGCGACTTGCCTTTTTCTTGACTTCATGAGCTGCAAGACTTTTCTGGGCACTTTCGTGAGGTACTCTGCTGTCGCTTCTGACACAGTCTCCCTGTCTCTCTCCCTGCCTAGAGACACATGGAGATAATCCGGCAGGAATGCTGGGAATGGCATGGGTTGGTAGGTAATCACGTTGCTGCAAAAAAAAACAGGATGAGGCAGGCATGACCCAAAGACTAACTCGCTGAAACAAGCCCACTCTTTTTGATGGCTACAATAAACCCACAGAGGCCAGTATACCATCACCAAGTTACCCTTTATTTACCAAATAAAAACAAAGCATTGTAAACCAGAAACAAAAACAGAAGTTGCTGGAAGAGCTCAGCAGGTCTGGCAGCATCTATGAAGAGAAATCAGAATTACCATTTTGGGTCCGGTGACCCTTCCTCAGAACTGCTCCCTGACCTGTGGAGTTTTTCCAGTTTTTGTCATTCTTTATTTGCACACACCAAAACCTTGACTCTGATCCAGCTCCCTCAGAGCCAGCTCTCAGAGTGAACAGAACCTCTGACACTCCTGTTTATTTTCTTTTTCTTTTATCTTTTTGTTTTTACCCCCACACTACTGCCTAACTGCGGTCGTGCTTATTTTTCCCCCAGCACCCATGTTGCGTGCGTGCCGGTGACATTCCATTTATTTTCCCAGCTTCCTCAAGAGCAGCTGTCAGAGTGAGCAGGATGGCTGACACTCCTGTTTATATCTGTCAGTCAGGGCTCCCTGATTAACAGCCCAAATCAGGGAACTCACATTCTATGAGCTCCACCTCACTGACCTCATTACAATCACCACAATGGCGACTGGATAATCCATACTGCTGCAAAGGTTTCAGACAGCTCTCCCAGTCTGAAACCAACTCATTCAGCCTCTGGTCACCAGACCACACTCCTTTGCAAAGTTAATACAAATGAACCTTCACTGTACTGTCTTCAATGCAAGAAGCTTCCTTACATTTGGAAAGCAAAATGGTACACATTTGGGACTTGCCTATTTTGTTGTTGAAGCAGATGTAATGCATATACATGCCTTTTATCACTACAGCTAACAAGGCCTGTATATTAATATGTGTAACCATTCTTATGTACAAATGCACGGTTCTGCAAGCTCATTTGACATTTTCTGGTTCATTCCTCAGGGCAGTGCCTCAGATTCAACCTCCTTTAAACAAAACTTGGAAGTTAAATGTCAGTCATCATCATCTGGTACATTCTTCCTGACAATCTTATACCAACCAATGCAAAAAGCTGTTTTTCTTTACACCAAACTTCTTGCAAATTGCCCTGATGAATGCAAGATAAACAGCACTGATAAAACACATCTTTTTTGTTTGAGCAATACTCACAGTCTGTGCTGATCTTTCTAGCAGAATAGTAATTCCTTAATAATATATTCCTGAACTTTCTGACAACAGAAACTAGGCTACCTGGTCTATATTCCCTGCTTTCCTATTAGGCTGACATCAGTCAGTGGTAAGTTAATGGAGTAAGTTACTCCATTCAGCTCAGTTCAGTCAATTCCTGTGGCTGTAATCCTCTTACTGGATAGTAATAGAGATCAGAGACAGGAAGGCATTGAATTTCGTGGCTGAGGAGGAACTAATGGGAGAGGAAAGAGGTGATGCCTACGTTCCTAAGTCAGATTGTGTACAGGACCTGCTATTATGAAAACAAAACCATTCTTGACATGTGGGATCAGTGCAAGGCCAGCATTTATGGCTCATTCAGAATTGCTCCCTGAAAGCCTGGTAGTGGGCCTTCTTTTTGAATCACTGAGGTCAGCGTGGTGAAGGCACTCCCACTGTACTGTTGGATAAGGGATCTCTAGGACTTTGACCCATCAGCCATGAAGGAACAGTAATACACTGTACATCACTCAGCTGGGATCATGTGTGTGGTATGGGTGGGGATATTGGAGGTTGACGGTATTCCCATTCGGCTGCTCTTTATTCTTTCAAGGTAGCAGTGGTGACAATTTGGGGAAATGGTGTTCGGGGAACACTGGGGGAAATTGGAGGGAGCCTTATGTAAGACCTGTCAGTGTTCTACGTCCAGAGTGAATGACTGATGCACATGGTGATTGGTGCTAATGGCCCTCACCTTGAGCAGGACCTGCGATAATGATCAAAGCTTTCCAGTTTCCACCGCATTGTCCAATGATCACAACGGGTTTGAACCATTGAAGTTTGACATCTTTCTGTGCAATGTAGCCAGAGAGGGAGGGGAGTGACAGGGCTGCACGTGAGCTCTTGCATGGAGCCTGTCTGCTCCCATCTGCTTCCCTTATTTGTTTTACTTTTGCTTCTGCTCTTTTGTTTCACATTGTTTTCTTTCCTTTTGGTCTTTCCTGTCCTTCCTCTGTGTGGCAGGTTGGTCAGCCGGCCCAGTGTGGCAGCAAAAGTGGGCGACACCAGAGTGGCAGTGATTGTGTTTTCCTGTGTTCAGGGCAGGCGGCAGTGGATGCTTCAAGGTTGTTGCCCTGGCAAAGGGTGACTCGCGGCCTGGCAGCGGCCTGTCCTGGCAGCGGAGCCAGAGACTCTTTTTTTTATTTCAAAAATATACTTTATTCATAAAATATTTGATACACTGTACATTTGGTAATGCCATACATATGTCAACATTTACATACACAGCTCAGAATTTTCATTATTCCATACAGATCTGTGCATTTCTCACTCACATATTGAGCTAAGGCGTCAGCAGAGCCCAAATGACTGCAGGGCCCCCTGATCTTCTTTAGACAGGCAGATGTTAAACGGTGGTCTTTCCCCACTGCGCCTTGGCGGCAGCTGCCCCAAGCTTCAGCGCGTCCCTCAACACGTAGTCCCGGACCTTGGAATGTGCCAGTCTGCAACACTCGGTCGGAGTCAACTCCTTCAGCTGGAAGATCAACAGGTTTCGGACCACCCAGAGAGCGTCCTTCACCGAGTTGATGATCCTCCAGGCGCAGTTGATGTTCGTCTCGGTGTGCGTCCCGGGGAACAGGCCGTAGAGCACGGAGTCCCGCGTCACGGCGCTGCTCGGGATGAACCTCGACAAATACCACTGCATTCCTCTCCAGACTTCCTCTGCATAGGCACATTCCAGAAGGAGGTGTGTGACAGTCTCTTCCCCCCCGCAGCCGCTTCGAGGGCAGCGTGCGGTGCGGCTGAGAGTCCGGGCGTGCATAAATGATCTCACAGGTAGAGCCCTTCTCACCACCAGCCAAGCCATGTCTTGGTGCTTGTTGGAAAGTTCTGGCGATGAGGCATTCTGCCAAATTGCTTTGACAGTCTGCTCAGGGAACCACTCGACAGGATCCACCCTCTCCTTTTCCCGAAGGGTCTCAAGGATGCTACGTGCTGACCACTTCCTGATGGACTTGTGGTCAAAGGTGTTTTTCTTCAAAAATTTCTCCACGAAGGACAGGTGGTACGGAACGGTCCAACTACTCAGAGCGTTCCGCGGCAGCGAGGCCAGGCCCATCCTTCGCAACACCGGGGACAGGTAGAACCTCAGTACGTAGTGACACTTGGTGTTTGCGTACCGTGGATCCACGCACAGCTTGATGCAGCCACACACATTGGGTGTATTTTTTCCCCCGTTGCCCAGATCTTTGTACAGTGAGTCCCTTCGGACCCGGTCCATCTTTGAACTCCATATGAACTGGAAGATGGCCCGGGTGACTGCAGCGGCGCAGGTTCTGGGAATAGGCCAGACCTGTGCCACGTACAACAGCAATGACCGTGCCTCACACCTGATGACCAGGTTTTTTCCCGTGATGGAGAGCGACCGTAGCCTCCATCTGCCCAGTTTCTGCCTCACTTTACTGATACGCTCCTCCCAAGACTTGGCGCACGCCCCAGCCCCCCCGAACCAAATACCCAGCACCTTCAGGTGGTCGGTCCTGACGGTGAAGGGGATCGAGGATTGGTCGGCCCAGTTCCCGAAGAGCATGGCCTCGCTCTTGCCTCCGTTTACCTTGGCCCCCGAGGCCCGTTCGAACTGGTCACAAATGCACATGAGTCTGCGCACGGACAGCGGATCCGAGCAGAAAACGGCAACGTCATCCATGTACAGGGAGGCCTTAACCTGCAGGCCCCCGCTGCCCGGAATAGTCACCCCTCTCAGGCTCGCATCCTTCCTGATGGACTCGGCAAATGGCTCTATGCAGCACACAAACAAGGCAGGAGAGAGAGGGCAGCCCTGCCTGACTCCAGATCTGACTGGGAAGCTATCTGATTCCCACCCATTGATTGAGACTGCACTGACAATGTTGGTGTAGAGCAGTCTGATCCAATTGCAGATTCCCTCCCCAAAGCCCATTTTGGAGAGAACATCTCTCATATACCTGTGTGATATCCTGTCAAAGGCTTTCTCCTGGTCCAGGCTGATCAGGCAGGCGTCCAACCCTCTGTCCTGCACGTAGGCGATCGTATCTCTGAGGAGTGCGAGACTCTCAGCGATCTTCCTGCCCGGCACAGCACAGGTTTGGTCGGGGTGAATCACCGACCCCAGAGCAGACCTGACCCGGTTGGCGATTACCTTTGACAGGATTTTGTAATCCGCATTCAACAGTGTGATCGGTCTCCAATTTTTGAGTTCCTCCCTCTCCCCCTTCCGCTTGTAGATGAGGGTGATGATGCCTTTCCTCATGGATTCGCTCATGGTACCCGCCTGAAGCATACTGACATACACCTCCGGCAGGTCCTGGCCAATCAAGTCCCACAGAGCGGAATAGAGCTCGACCGGTAAGCCGTCGCTTCTGGGAGTTTTATTCTTTTCGAAGGACTCGAGGGCCTTGGTCAGCTCGTCCAGAGAAAGCGGCTGGTCCAGCCTCTCGCGTGTTCTGTTGTCTAAGACCTCCGTGATAGACGACAGGAACGACTGGGAGGCCGCGCTATCGGTCGGCTTCGC
Organism: Hemiscyllium ocellatum; assembly: GCF_020745735.1. NCBI lineage: Eukaryota > Metazoa > Chordata > Chondrichthyes > Orectolobiformes > Hemiscylliidae > Hemiscyllium > Hemiscyllium ocellatum. The sequence goes on along the minus strand of NC_083407.1, from coordinate 102,674,962 downwards.
GTCATACAGACTGGCATAGAAGGATTTACTGATCCTCATGATGTCAGCCTGAGATGACGTTGTCGAGCCGTCTTCTTCCTTCAGGCTGCTGAGCATGGAGCTCTCTTTGTGCACCTTCTGGAAGAAGAAACGTAAGCACGTCTTGTCCTGCTCCACCGAGCGGACCCTGGACCGGAAGATTATCTTGGAAGCCTCCGAGGAAAAGAGCGAGGCTTGCTGGCCCTTCACCTCCTTGAGGTCCTCCGTGACATCGACCCCCATCGTCTGCAGCAGGAGCAGGTTCTGCATACTTTCCTGGAGCTGGGACAGTTTTCCCGCCTCTCTCTCGCCTCCTGAACACCTTTGAGGATGAAGAACCTCTTGATGTTCCCTTTAACTGTTTCCCACCAGTCTGCTGGAGACTCAAAGAGGGGCTTCGCGGTTCTCCAACCTGCGTAGTCCCTCTTGAGCTCCTCGATGTTTCCCGGGGTCAACAGCTTTGTGTTCAGCTTCCACGTTCCCTTACCCGCCCGCTGCTCGTCCTGTAGGTGACAGTCGGCCAGCAGGAGGCAGTGGTCAGAGAAGAACACCGGCTTGACGTTGGTGGATCTGACTGAGAGCGTTCGGGACACAAACAGGTAATCTATCCTTGAGCGGACAGACCCGTCTGCCCGTGACCATGTGTATCTACGCTGCGCTCCGTCTGCAGGGGTGCTGAAGACGTCGTGCAGCTTGGCATCTTTTACCGTGTCCATCAGGGCTCTGGACGTGGCGTCCAGCTTACTGTCCCCCCCGCCGGATCGTCCATCTGCATCAATGATGCAGTTGAAGTCTCCGGCCAGAATGACCGGCCTGGACGTAGCCAGCAACAGTGGAAGCTGCTGCAGGACGGCCAACCGTTCACTCTTACCCACTGGGGTGTACACATTGATCAGTCTCAGGGGAGCATTCTTGTACATAACGTCGGCGACGAGGAGGCGCCCGCCCACCACCTCCTTAACCTCGGAGATGGTGAAGTTGCTCCCTCGCAACAGGATACCCAGGCCGGAGGCGCTGCTATCGTTGCCCCCCGACCAAACTGACTGCCCATGGGCCCACAAGCTCGACCATCTCCTGTAGCTGCTGAGGTGCGGTATCCCACACTCCTGCAGAAACAGGAGGTCGGCTTTAACGCTGGCCAGGAAGGCCATCGTTGAAACACATCGCGTAGTCGATTTGATACTACGCACATTGATGCTGGCAATTTTAAACCCCATTTTAACAATTTACAAGGTTAACAGTGTCCATTTGCTGCTGGTCTTGCTCCTCTGGGGTAGCTGTGTGCATCCCCGTGGTGACGGCAAACTGCTGGACCATCCCAGGGCTGAGGTAGCTGTCCGGCTCCACGCTGGAGCCACTTCCCCGCTCTGGTGTCTTTGTGTCGAGCCCAGGGTCCGCACCGTCCAGTTCTCCATCTGACAGCGGGGCTGTCACAGGACCGCTGCTCCCAGTTACCTGGAGCTGTGGGCCGGTGGGTAACTCTTGGTTCTCACCGGGTTGGGGGAGGCCTTTACCCATCCCGACAGAGGGATCGTCTTTCCCTTCCTGGGTGGTGCTGCCCTCCTTTCTCCCCACGGCGCTCTGTCTCTTCCTCTGATGACGACCCTTCTTGCGCCCGTCCTCACCATCGGAAGAGCTGCCTGTGTCCTCGACTTGCAGGTGTCGTTTCCCCCTTCTCTGCATGGCTTTGGGGCCCCCGAGAGGTTTCCTCTTCCTGTTTTTTACTGTGATCCAGTCCTCTGCCTCCTTTGATTCCTCCTCTTCCATTTCCTCCGTCTGCCTTGAAGGAGCTTGGATCGGCTGCTGCACCTCCCCGCTGTCTGCCGTCTGCTCCACTACCGCCTGCTCTTCCTTCTGGGTGCCTCCAGGCACCGTTTCCATGCTATTTTGTGGTACCTTGCTGGTCTTTGGCAGTCCCCGGCTCGTGTTGCCACCTCCGGCCATCTGTGCGTAAGTGGCGGCTCCTCGTCTTGGGCAGGCCTTGTACATGTGGCCCGCCTCTCCGCACAGGTTACAGTTCTTGGCCTCCTTACAATCCTTAATCGGGTGGCCTTCCTGCTTGCAATTTCGGCAGACGGTCACCTTACAGTCGGCCGCCATGTGGCCTGACCTCCCGCAGGTTCGGCACACCTTCGGCTGCCCAGCGTACGTCAGGTAGCCTCTGCTTCCTCCGATGGCGAAGCTGGAGGGTGGGTGGAGGATGTTCCCGCTGCCATCGACCCTCAGGGTTACCTTGACCTGCCGCTTACTGGTCCAGATCCTGAAAGGATCGACCACATCGGTGCTTTCTCCTTCCACCTGGACATACCTCTTCAAGAAGGTGAGAACATCTGCCGCTGGGACGTAAGGAGCCAGAGACTCTTGGTTGCAGGATGTGTGTGGCTTCAGTGCTGTCAGCCAAGTGCCCAGCGATGAAGAGATGGCGCTAAATGTTGGGTGACTCCTATGTTGGTGGATCTGGGGAGGGGGCGAGGCGGTAGAGGTCTCCCTGTAGAGTTAGTGCCAGCGTGGACTTGATTCAGCAAGACTGATATTCTGAAAGTTTTATTTCTTTCATTTTCTAATGTATTCTTATGACATATACTGCTGCACTCTTGTTTCTGCTTTTCAAATATTTTTTCCTCAGATCGTAAGTATCTGTGCCAAGGCCCCTTGTACCTAAGATGGTGCTGTAATGTGGTGACTGTAAACGTTTCACTGTACACATTTCAGTACATGTGACAATAAAGCTATTTCAATTCAATTCAATTCAATTCAACATTCTACTCACTACACCTGGTCCTTCCTGCTCTCCAAAGGTGGTATCCGGAGGAAGAGGGAGGTCTCCTGGATTTTCTGTTTCTCTTTGTCAAATCTCTTCAGCTGGTGTGAGAGGAAGCAAAATGTTTAAAAGGGAGAAGAGGAAAATGTCAAGAACAAGGCTGGCAAAAGATAAATTCCAGAGAGTTGAAAAGGCACCTTGCCAGATTAAACATAATACCAAATCGCTGAACAGTCCCAGGGACTAACAACAGGAATTATTTAAACAGGAAACGGAAAGGATAGAAGGCAAGATTAACCTGAAAATACCAGCAAAGAACAGCCTTTGCTATCGATGCAGGGTGAAGTGACCATACCTGATTCGAGTATCCATATCCGAAATAGCCATAGGAAAAGTCTATCGACATATCAAGACTGCAAATGTGCTGAAAAATTTAACAACAATAATTATTCAAGAGTTTCACAGAAAAACATTGTTAAAGAAAGAAATAACATTCATAGTTCACCTTTCACACCCCCAGCATGTCTCAAAGCAATTCACAGACACTCAAAGTACTTTTGATGTGTGGTCACTGATGTCTTAATGGGAAATACAACATTTCATTTGTGCACAGCGAGCTCCCACTTAAAGGAATGACTTAAACCATGAGGTAATTGATATTTGGTGATGTTGGTTGAGACATAGGTGTTAGCCAAGAACTAGGAGAGCTGCCTGTTCCTCTTTAGCACAGTGCCGTGGGATTCTTTACACTTGCCAGTGAGGGCCTTGGATTATTGTCCCCTCCCTCTGTAAAAAACACCTCTATCATTCACTCAGTAATACCATTCCAGATCACATACTCAGGTCTCGAAATTGGGGTTTAAACCCATGACTATGCAATCCCAGAGATTAACGTTCAATCCCGAGAGTCGCCCAAAATGTTGGCAACCCGAAGTTATAGGGAACTAGTAAGGAGCTCCATTTGTAAAGTTATCATACAACACTGGCACACAAACAGACACACTCATGATTTAACTTTATTCAAAACATCTGCCTGAATGTGATGCACAGAGCGTGATTTATAGATGTCAATACTTTTTAAGAGTTTTTGGATTTTAAACTAGTGGCATATGGGTGCTTTTCTTTTGCGAAAGTATTCAAAAATTGATCAGGTTAGTTTCTCCAGGATTATGACTTTAAACTTGTATTTTTCAGACTGCAAGGACCTATGGAATGTCAATGGAAGTTTGCTTATCTTCTGGAGGCTTGAGTTTGAGTTTAGAATGATTAAGGATTGAGTTCAGCTTAGATAAGCTCAGAGATCAGTAAATATTTGGTCAGTTTGAAGGAGGTCTGATGGAAATCAAATACAAGTCCAGTTCCTTTTAGATAAAGGGCAATGTTCACAGGAACCAGTGAGTATGTTACCTCAGGGAAAGAGTTTAGTTAATGAAACTTCCAAACTGGGAGTGTTTATTTAGAACTCTGCACATTCTAAAAGACTTGGGAAAGTCTAAGACCTCAGTTGTGTAAATATCCCAGGGAAAAGGCCTCATTACTCACAGGACGGGAACTCATAAGAAACAGTTAACTCAAACCTACAGATATGATAGGGATAGAATTACTATGGAATTTCATTAAAGTTATGGTGTTCATGAGGAGTCAGGGCTTTTTTTTGGTCACTTTTTTTTACATCTTTCAAACTATGTTTGGAGAGCTCAGTTTGTTTCTTTTTAATTAATTTTGTGTCATAAACTTCTGTTGTATTTTTAAAACAGAATCTGCAGCTTTATGTGTTTCAGTGAAAGACTTTGACATTAAATCTTCTAAAAATCCAACAAGCCGGATTTCCTTCAGAAACACCAGCTGGGATTGTAACAAGCTGGATTCATTCTTTTAAATTCCCACAACATTTGAACTGGGAAGGGAAACTTAATGCACAACCTGTAAATGACGTTATGTTTACATTCTACCCTCAGCATCACCTATCCCAGTGACCTGGTCCCTATGTTCCCGAAAACTGGAAAATCCATGACTAAGGGTCACAGTCTAAGGCTCCAGAATTAGCCATTTAGGACTGAGATGAAGTGAAATTACTTCACCCAGAGAATGGTGAGCTTGTGAAATTTGCTAACATAGAAGGTGGTTGAGACCAAAACATTGAATATTTTCAAGGAGGAGTTAGATATAGCTGTTAGGACAAAAGGGATCAAAGGATTTGGGGGGAATACGGGAACAGGGTACTGGGTTAGTTGATCAATAATGATCATGTAGAATGGTGAAGTAGGCTCGAAGGGCTGAATGACGACTCCTGTTCCTATGTTTCTATGTTTCTCTGCAAATACTCACCAGATTCTTGATCCCTAGTTCATACGTGTCCGAGACAGAAACTTGCTGAAAGACAAACAGACCCAATGATGACTGTTCCACACAAGAATAACTTGCACTGATATAGCACACCTTTAACAAAGAAATGAAATGCCTACAAAGCATTTGGCAGAGGCTGGCTGAGGCAGAAGCAAATTAATAGTTGGCTCACTCTGAAATGGAACGTTTCGGAGGGAATTCAAGAGCAGTGAGCTCGGGAGGCAGGGGGTGCTGAAGCAGAGGAGGACATCAACATTAATGGCGAAGTGACGGGAGGGAGAGTATTTGTGAGCACACCCCAATTATTGATAACCCTATACACAGTGGCCATGCCCACAGCCCAAAATTCTTCATAATTTGATGTGGCCCAATGGATTGTCTTGTTTAATGGAGCAGTGATGAGGAAGGAAGGTACTGGAGGAAACAATTCAGCCATTCAAGCTCAGGTCTGTCACTGTTCAGTGAATCATGGCCGATCTGCCACATAATTCTATTTAACTATCTTTGCCTCATATTCCCTTGATATCTTTGGTTGACTAAAATCTATCAATAGATGTCCAATTGACACAGGACCAGTTGCTGCTTCCAGAAAAAAAAAATCCCAATTCCTTTGCACCTGGAAAGTTTTCCTAACTTCATTCTTGAAAGGTCCAGTTTGAATTTAACGATGTCCTCGAGTCGTTAACCAGTCACAACAGTTTCTCTCCATTCACCCAACTATTCTGCTTCACATCGTGAAAGCTTTGAGCAACTTATCTCTGAAGTTGCATAATCCAGAGAATACTAAAGTTACTTCTGGACTTGTTCCTTTTAATTGAACAGATGGAGACCAGTTGTCATTCCGGGAAATGGGCAATGCACTGTCTCCAAGGCCAAAACATGCTTCCTAAAAGGGCAGGGCCCGGAAATGATTGTTTCAGAGCTGACTGGGGCTGCAATAAGAATTAATGCTTTGTGGGACATGGCACCACAGAGTGTCTGTTGATCCAGCATGCTGCAGCTTTAGAGAAAGGGAATCCTTACTTGGTCTCTCCTCCACGTTACCCTAGACCTACAACACGGTCATCAACTCTGAACTGCCCAAGTAAGGGATGGGCAATAAATACTGGCCCAGCCAGAAAGTTCACATCCAATGAACAAATTTGGAAAAAAAACCTCTGCGCTCTTGACTTCTGTGGGGAAGCTACACATCTTGGTAAACAAAGATGGGACAATAGTTAAAGGAGAATGACTGAACTCCCCCCTCTATTCTACCCACCCACCCCTCCCCTATACCTTTCTAATTGGCCACAAATTGCGAGGACTCTGAGGACTGTCAGTGGTCTAATGGAAGAGGCTATTTTTTGTTCCATTCCTCCTGCCCCTTCCCTGCCAGCTCAGTCAGACCAGGCCAGTTTGGGAGAGCCAATCAAGGGCAAGACAAGAGAATTATGATGTGCAGTTTTCTTCCTAGCCATCTCCCCTCCTTTGAGTGCACTGTCTCCTTGAAATGTGCTCTGTCGGCCATTATCTGTGTTTGAGTGTTGATGGGAATATTCTTGTCTGCCCCCCCCACACACACACACACACACACAGACTTTGGGTAGAATAGTGACTCAGAACAGGAGTTTGGTTCTCACAATTCCACTACCTAACAACCTGCAACCTCACCCCCAACACACCTACACCCATCCCCTCACCCCCTGCCACCAGCATACCCCCCAGTCCCAGGCATTAAGAAACTACCTCCATGACCTTTAAGATCACTTGGCTAACTTGACGGAGGACAACAAATAGAATGGACTTTCCGCTTTGTGTGGATTAGTTACTCAAGCGTGTGAGCTGTTACGGGAACAGGATGCCTCATACAACAACAACATGCATTTAACAGCTTAACACATTGTGCAAGAACCTTATTAGGGTCAGTGTGTCACAGAATCATTTTGGACAGCTGACCAAAAATGTAGCCAATGAGGTAGGAATTCAGGAGAAGAGAATAGGAAGATTGAGGAAGAGAATTCTAGGGCTGATGACCTCAACAGCTAAACATGGCCATTGATAGTGGAGTGAATGAAACTTCTAGAAGCTTCGTCACCAGTTGCCTTTCAGCCTCAGATATGGTCATGATGGTTGTTACATGAAGAGACTTACTTGGACAATGTCAATAAGCTGGAGATTTGTTCGCCCGAGGAGTTTTTGGCTGTCACTCCGTCGCTCAATCCCCAATAGCTCAACAATGACCTTGTTCCTTACATCGTTCTTCCCTCTAGGAATCTAGCAGAGAGCGAGAGTTAGAGTGACAAATCGAAATACTTAGTTGGTTTCCCTCCAAAAGTATCTGCTCATCAATTAGATGTTTTTATACAATACCTGGACACAGAAGTATTTGACTTCTTCAAAGGGAATGACCAGTTTTGACTTTTTCATTTTCAGGAGTTCCCTCAGGTGGTGTGGCGTGGTACACTTCATGACTTCACCCACAGTGATCCGGATAACCAGAAACATTCTCTTCTTTAGAACCACTGAAAGTTGGATCACTTAAAGAGAACAATTCAGTTTCTGAGAGAGGGTGGGCAGGAGTCAGTCAGTTAATACCCCAAACCAACCTGCATTCGGATGATCAGCCTAACATTTCCCCCAAGGTACACCTGGCATAATTGGTTCACTCCTCACTCATCTCACCAGCAGGTGGCAGCACATGGCTCGTTGTTTGTGGCTTCAACAGCTTCAGATTTACCAACATTTAAAGTTGTCCAAGATCCCTGTTGCTTTGGTAACTACTATCCCAATGCATCCTGGAATGTCCTTAACCCATCTGAGTACACAAAATACCTGATATCCTTACAATTTGCAACTTCAGGAGACCGATCTCCATGGAGAAGGCTTATTTCATCCCAGCTTTCTGAAGTATCACCTCCACTATCTCCCCAATGGTCCTCCTAGCCCGACTCTGCATGAATCTAATTTTTGACTTCATCGTTCTTGCTAGTGTTGTTTGCCAACTCCTGAACACAGTGGATTAAAACTGAGGTTTCAACAGACAAAAGGACAATAGTATAACTCACTAGGTTATTGTCAGAGAGAAAAGGTCGATCAAACATCTGAGAACAGTCAAGCCTTCAGCTGATAAAAAGGATACAAGTATTGGAAAAGTCTTTACAGTGTTTTATATGAAACACCACACAACCAACCTGCAATGAAAAATGGAAAGTCATTAAGTTGAAGCAATGCCATAAGTTCAGCCTTGTTAGCACAACTGGTCATATCTCTCCCTTGAGCCAAGTGGTCTGGGTTCAAGTCCCAATTCAGGATAAGACCTGGCCAAACAAGATGATAACCGACCCAACATTCCTTTGGTGGTCAGTCAGAGCAGACAGTCTCCTGTTAGTTCCTGCAGAAGGGAATGGGCGAACATTACATTAGCATTTGTTTTGGGGAGGTAATGGCCCAGTGCTGTCATCACTAGTCTATTAACCCAGAGACCCAGGTAATGTTCTGGGGTGGGTTCAAATCCCACCAGGGTAGCTGGTATAATTTGACTTCAGTCAAAAAAAAGGTCTGGAATTAAGAGTCTATTGCCAACCATGTAACCATTGACAATTGTTGGAAAAATCTGTTCTGGTTCGCTTATGTCCTTTCAGGTAGAAAATCTGCTATCCTTACCTGATCTGGCCTACATGTGACTCCAGACCAAGGAGCCCAATATGGCAGAGCAAGCTGCTCAATGCAAGGGACAATTATGTATGGGCAATAAATGCTGCCCTAGCCAGCGATGCTCACATCTGACGAATGAATTTAAAAAAAGCTTGCCAAGACTAACCAAGTGTCAACACAGGGAAGTCCATGGCCACCAAAGTCACCTTGGACACAGTATCTAACAAAAAAGTGTGAGGATCTTTTTGTGACCATCACAATGTAGGTTAGGTGAGCTTCAGATTGGTTCCACAGATCGGCGCAACAGCGAGGGACAAACATCACGTACTGCGCTGTAATGTTCTATGTTACTGTGTGTCCACTTGACGCGAAAAATCTGAAACCTTTCGTTAGTGTCTCAGCTGAAAAATAAATTCTTCACGAGATTCCTGAAAACCAGAAAATGGAAGTGCCACTGACAAGAATCCGATGCACACAGAGCTGCTCTCGTCCCCTGCATAATCCAGTGGTACCAGGAAAAAGACACAGTGCTGAATGAGGGGCCATGGTTATGGTCGCATTCCACCGGACAGCCAGTGGAAACCCCACTGTGGCCATATCTAAGGGTCCCGATGGTGTTACACAGCCATCAGGCAGTTCCCCACCTGCTGTCAGAGAGAGGGCAGGCATTCTTCCGTCCCAACAGCACCACTGGGAGCAGTGGCCATTGCTGGGACTGCAGGGATTTCTGGAGCTGCAGAAGGAGATGGAGGTCCCTAAAGAAGCTGAATGGGGTGGGCTAGCCCAAGCTGGTCTGCAAAATCCCAGCAAAAAAGACTCTAGCTGAGGGCCAAGAGTGGCTCTTCCAGAGGGAGACCATCAGTTTATACTGGGCCTTTCCACATGGCACAAGGGGTCACTCCGTTCCTGCTGCAATTTTCAATGAGCTGAGGGGCTGAATGACAACCCCAGTCTTCTTCAGATTTAATCAGGGTGAGGAGGGGTTCTTCTTACCCCATAACTTCCCACATAGCCATATGGACTACCTCATCTCCCAGCCTAGTCTTAGGGTGAGAGCAAAGGTGGGGATTGATGAAAAGCATGATATTTTGTCCATCTTGTGAGTACACCATTGACATTGTGTAATATAATGGACTTGAATGGGTGAAAATTGGGCCTGTACAAGGTGCCAGCTTATCAGAATCTGCTTTGGAGATTTCCATGGTCTGGTGTAGGGCCCTGTGGCACTGTGGTAGTGTCCCCAGCGATGGACTGGAATGCACAGGTTCAAGTCCCACATGCCCCTCTGGTGTTTGAGCTTGTGTTCCAAACTTCTTTTTCAAAATTATCCTTCACTTGTGTGAATCATAGTTGAAAACCTTCAAAAAGTTGAGAATTATCCTTCTAGTATCCTCCTATGGCAGGTACAGGGAATGCTGGATGGCTAAAGAAATTGAGGGTTTGGTTAAGTAAAAGAAGGAAGCATGTGTAAGGTATAGACAGGATAGATCGAGTGAATCCTCAGAAGAGTATAAAGGCAGTAGGAGTATACTTAAGAGGGAAATCAGGAGGGCAAAAAGGGGACATGAGATAGCTTTGGCACAAGGAATTAAGGAGAATCCAAAGGGTTTTGACAAATACATTAAGAACAACAGAGTAACTAGGGAGAGAATAGGGCCCCTCAAAGATCAGGAATGTGGCCTTTGTGTGGAGCCACAGAAAATAGGAGAGATACTAAACAAATATTTTGCATCAGTATTTACTGTGGAAAAGGATATGGAAGATGTAGAATGTAGGGAAATAGATGGTGACACCTTGCAAAATGTCCATATTACAGCGGAGGAAGTGCTGGAAGTCTTGAAATGCATAAAGGTGGATAAATCCCCAGGATCTGATCAGGTGTACCTTAGAACTCTGTGGGAAGCTAGAGAAGTGATTGCTGGGCTTCTTGCTGAGATACTTGTATCATCAATAGTCACAGGTGAGGTGCTGGAAGACTGGAGGTTGGTCAATGTGGTGCCACTGTTTAAGAAGGGTGGGACAAGCCAGGGAAATAAGGACCAGTGAGCCTGACCTCGGTGGTGGGCAAGTTATTGGAGGGAATCCTGATGGACAGGATGTACATGTATTTGGAAAGGCAAAGACTGATTAGGGATAGTCAACATGGCTTTGTGCGTGGGGAATAATGTCTCACAAATTTGATTGAGTTTTTTGAAGAAGTAACAAAAAAGATTGATGAGGGCAGAGCAATAGACGTGATCTATATGGACTTCAGAAAGGCATTCGACAAGGTTCCCCATGGGAGACTGATTAGCAAGGTTAGATCTCAAGGAATACAGGGAGAACTAGCCATTTGGATACAGAACTGGCTCAAAGGTAGAAGACAGGGTGGTGATGGAGAGTTGTTTTTCAGACTGGAGGCCTGTGACCAGTGGAGTGCCACAAGGATCAGTGCTTGGCCCACTGCGTTTTATTATTTACATAAATGATTTGGATGTGAGCATAAGGGGAACAGTTAGTAAGTTTGCAGATGACAGCAAAATTGGAGGTGTAATGGACAGCGAAGAGGGTTATCTCAGATTACAACAGGATCTTGACCAGATGGGCCAATGGGCTGAGAAGTGGCAGATGGAGCTTAATTCAGATAAATGCGAGATGCTGCATTTTGGGAAAGCAAATCTTAGCAGGACTTATACACTTAATGGTAAGGTCCTAGGGAGTGTTGCTGAACAAAGGGACTTTGGAGTGCAGGTTCATAGCTCCTTGAAAGTGGAGTGGCAGGTAGATAGGATAGTGAAGAAGGTGTTTGATATGCTTTCCTTCAGTCAGAGTGATGAGTACAGGAGTTGGGAAGTCATGTTGTTGCTGTACAGGACATTGGTTAGGCCACTGTTGGAATATTGCGTGCATTTCTGGTCTCCTTCCTATTGGAAAGATGTTGTGAAACTTGAAAGGGTTCAGAAAAAACTTACAAGAATGTTGCCAGGGCTGGAGGATTTGAGCTATCGGGAGAGGCTGAACAGGCTGGGGCTGTTTTCCCTGGAGCATCGGAGGTTGAGGGGTAACATTATAGAGGTTTACAAAATCATGAGTGGCATGGATAGGACATGCCTGGGGTGGGGGAAGTCCAGAACTAGAGGGCATCGGTTGAGGGTGAGAGGGGAAAGATATAAAAGAGACCTATGGGGCAACGTTTTCACACAGTGGGTGGTACGTGTATGGAACGCTACCAGAGGAATTGGTGGAGGCTGGTACAATTGCAACATTTAAAAGGCATCTAGATGGGTTTATGAAAAGGAAGGGTTTGGAGAGATATGGGCCGGGTGCTGGCAGGTGGGACTAGATTGGGTTGGGATACCTGTTCAGCATGGACTGGTTGGACAGAAGGGTCTGTTTCCATGCTGTACGTCTCTATGACCGTACGATTCGATTTGCCCTGAATATATTATTCTCAATTGCTTAAAGATGATCAAATTACTTTAAAATGAAGAATTACTTTAAAATTTCTCTCTTCACTTTCCCTTATTAATTGTTGTCACACCCTTTTCAACAATATCTATGATTCAGGTCCGGTCTGAGGTAAGCCTGCCTTTTGTTGATTAAATGGCATGACATTGTTATCATCTCTTTCAGGATATTTCAGTTGTGCAATCTAAATTAGATTTTCACTCAACTCAATGACATTTTAAAAATAAACTGATTTTCTTCTTTTGATTTCTGACTCTCATTAGTTACATTATGTTGTCATTTTAGCAATTCTGGGAAGTGAATGCAGGATCATGGCAATGCTAATTGGCCAGTAATAGAAAGCCCTGGTCTAATGATCTCGGACATGAGTTGAAATCTCTCCAAAGCAGGTCGTGCAATTTAAATTGAATGAAATCTGGAATGAAATGCAAGTATAACAGCAAGCATGATGATTCTCAGAAAAATCCACAGCTTTCACTAATGTCCATCTAGGAAGGGCTCTTAACTGCCCCCTGAATTAGGATGGCAAGGTCAAGGGTAGTTAGGGATCAGCAATAATCACATCCTATCCTAGAATAAAGGAAAAATAATCCTTTACATGTGTCAAACTTTGCAGCTATTCCCAATAAAGTTAAATGATGTTTGTTCACTAAATATCATGATTTAAGCCTTCGAAGCTTCTCAGGCTAGAAGTTTTCTATAAATGTAAGAATTTTCACTCTTCCTCTAAGGTGCTTAGCTTACATCCGGTATCCAATACCGTCTGCTATTTCCCAGGTTTCCCATGTTATTATGCCCTTTGTGGTTTTGGTGAGAGTCTGCATGTTCTTCTGTTTTCACTCTGTTCCTTTCTTTCCAACTGATTCAATGTATTGAGACAGGGTTGCTATCCTGTTATCCTGTTGCTGCTTCTTGCACAGTAGCTGACTGGCTCAGTGAGTTTTGGTGCTGCTGAGTAATTAAAGATACCCTCACAGTTTTCTGGGTGCGGTGCATCTTTCTCTTTTCTTGTCCTTGGCCGGCTGCGGATTTTGTGGCTTTTCTTCCCACAAAGCACTGCTTTTCAGCAACCTGTACGTGACAGTAGGGCCCACGGCTGCAGCCATGTTTGGTTCCCAGTGTTGGCAGCCTCTTATGCTCTTGTGACTGTGTTCACTTGAACTACCTCGAATGCCTTGTATTCGCTGCCACCCATCTCCCTTATTGGCAAAAGTCTACGACAGGGGTGTCCAATTTGTGTCTTAATGGGCAAAGCCTATCTCCTGTTTCAGTTAACCCAATCAGATATTAATATCTGATACAACATTGCCCATTACCCTGGTCCCAGGAAAGCAACAAACTGGGTGGGACTCACAAGACGGTTACAGTCCATCTACTTATTGTTTATCTATGGTCCGATAAATGCTTAATTGTGCTTGTTCACTGCCTCCTCAGTCCTTGCACAGTCATTTGACTCATGGTTTGGTGAATATGCTCCAGACTGCACTCCCCACAGTGCCATCACTCTCACTAGTAGTCAATGCCGATACTGGTTTGCCAGTGCCTTCCCCGGGAGGATCCCTGCCTTCTCTGACTTTGTTGGTTGGCCACCTGAAACCTCCCCAACATATGCGCCTCCCTCTTAATCCCATCCAAAGCAATCTCAAGTGGAGCACACGGCCTGGTGTGTGAATGATCACCGAGACTGGGGCAAATAACTCACCGGGTCATCCACAGCTATTAGATGGGCTTGGGAACGAGCCGCTGCATCGGCTTCATCTTCTGCTTGAGTCGGAATTCCCATGAAACGCTGTAAGAAGATAATGAGACAAAGTGAGATCAGAGTCGAAGAATGTGGTGCTAGAAAAGCACAGCAGGTCAGGCAGCATCCGAGGAGCAGGAGAGTTGACGTTTCATTCCTGATGAAGGGTTGATGCCCGAAATGTTGACTCTCCTGCTCCTAGGATTCTCCCTGACCTACTGTGCTTTTCCAGCACCACACTTTTCAACAACGATGCAAGAGGATAATATCAGGGTGAGAGCCTTGCGCCATGCAGTATTTGAAATGGTTAACCAGTAACTGCAACCCCTTGAAGACAATGGCTCAGAGATTCTCAGAAAAGATGAGGTTTACCTCTGAGGGTGATGATGTACTGAGAGAGAGAGAGGACCTGGGAACAATTCCATTGACTCCCTCATTCTGGAGGGAGTCAAGTTAATGATCATAAATCAATATCCATTTTAAAAAAACAGTCTGGGAAAGCTCTATGTGAAGAGCACTAAAGGTGACCAGTCATCAGAACATTGCTGACAAATGTCTTTTCATGTTCAACCCCCCACTGATGCCATGAAACGAAATTTGACATAGAGCCAGCTAAAGTAATACAGTATTAGGGCACGTGATCAAAACCCCTTACTGAAACGCCATAGGTTCTAAGAAGTAACCAAGAGGATAGAGAGAGAGAGAGAGAGAGAGAAAGAGACGGAAAAATGTTAAGGCAAGGAATTCCTACTTTTTGGATCTAGTTAGTGAAAGGCACAGTGGCCAGTGGTGGAGCAATTAAAATTGGGGATTGATAGGAGACCAGAATTGGAGAAATTTGGAGGATTGTAGGACTGGAGAAGAGATGAAAGGAAATTGAACACAAGGCTGAGATTTCTAAAATGGGGATGTTGCTGGACTGGCAGCTCAAAATGACCATGGAGTAATGGGTGTACGACATTAACTGAAGTTGCAAGGTTGTAAAATACATCGCCCCTCACCTGAATGAAGTTTACGATTGCTGTGGGGAAAGAGGGCCTTTTTGAAATGAATGTTCTGAATCATTTCAGCAGGGGCCAGGATTCAGGAATTCACCCTCAATACTTTACCTATACCCACTGCATAACCTTTCCACACAACTGCTATGGAGCAAACAATTTACCTTAATGAGTCCAGGGTTCTTCATGCTTTGAGACTGGCTCCTGTCAGAGTGTGAAATGCTGTATCTGGAACTGCTGGCTGTGGATCGCTTTCTATCTGTACCAGGTAAGATTAAGTTCTGAAATAACTTCTTGGGCATACTTGACTGGGACACGCTGACATCAAGGATGTCAGTACTCACATCACTGCGGCTGTTCAGAGTTGTCGAAGACACTGATAAAATGCTGCCAAAAGAATGGCTCCTTGGTTGTGGAATATGCAGCTTATCCATAATTGAATTCTGACAGCCTTGGATTCACAGATATTTGGCTCACAGCCCTTTTGTTGGTGTTAACATTGCATCCAGTGCACACTAACTGACCAAACCAACTTGGCACATGTTTCTGACCCTCTGATTTTTTTATCCATGCAGCGGGAGTGGTTTTGTTTTGAAACAAGTAACCATGGCGCTGCAGAATGTCGTGTCCTTTACATCATAATATTAATTCCAAATCTGTCATTGATCAAAGCAAGTGCTGTCTTTCAGAATAAGGTTCTTATCAATTCATTTGCAACACTCCCACTCTCTGAGCTGACCAGTTTTCAAAATATTTCAGTTGACTAGTTGGCAATAGTGAAAATATTCTTAATATGACATTGTGGTTGATACCACTCTAATGCTTTTACTGAATGTAGAAATCACAGAAGAGAAACAGGCCATTTGGCCCAATGGTCTATGCTAGGCTTCATGCTCCATGCTAGTCTCAACCCACTGCAGGCAGTATCATATTTCACCCCTCACTTGCTTATTTAACTTCATAAACTCATTGACACTATTTACCTCAGCTTCTCGAATGTGGCAGTGAGTTCCACATTTTAATCATTCAATGGGCGAATAAAATTTCTCCTGATTTATTGGTAACCTTTCTATCTTTGTTTTACTTTTATTCATTCACGGGATGAGGGTGTCATTGGCTCGGCCAGCATTTATTGCCCAAAGAGCAGTTAAGACTCAACCACCTTTCTGTGGATTTGGAGTCAGATGTAGACCAGACAAGGATGGCAGTTTCCTTCCGTAAAGGACATGAGTCAATTGGTAACAGATTCATGGTCATCATTAGATTCTTAATTCCAGATTTTCTTTTATAAAATTCTAATTCCACGATGGCATAATCTGGGTCCCTGGATTAACACCTCAGTGATAACACCACTAGGCCTTTATTTCCCCTTCTATACACAGTGCTGAGCTTTGGTCTCCCCACAAGTGCAAAGGTCTTGTCTACATCCCCCACAGTTGAATTGCTTCATAATTCTGGAGTTGAGACCTTTGTTTAAAAGATCAATCTCAGTTCTCTGGGATAGCATGTCTAATGTTTTGTTGAGCTTTAAATCCATAGCCCTCCCCCTGACTACCCTCACATATCATTACCTCATCCCTATACTGAATTGATGACAACCCATGCCCCAACTCAGTTTCGGCTCTCACTCTCTCCATGCTAACTCATCTGGTATCCTCCAGGGGCCAAGCTCAAGTATCTAAATCAGCCTTTGGGATAATTAAAAACTCTTTCAGTCATTAAAAATAGTTAAAGTACAGTCATTGGTTTAATGTAGAAAACACAGGAGCCAATGTACCCCCTGCAAGATCCCACAAAAAACTGTCATCGTGACCCAGATTTTGGGTGAAAGAAAAATATTGATGGAAGAAATGCCCAGCTTTTCATAAGAAGTAAAATAAAAGCTGAAGTATCTAAATCAGCCTTTGCTATCATTAAAAATACTTGTATTCATAAAAATCGTAGAAGAGTAGTCATTGTTTTAATGAAGGAAATATGGGAGCAAATGTACGCACAGCAAGATCCCAAAACCCCACGTCACAATGACCCAGATTTTGGGTGAAAGAATAATATTGATGAAGGACGTGGAGGAAGAACTCCCTAGCTTTTCTCTAGATATCATCATGGGATCTTTATGTCTACGTGTGGAGACAGTCTGTGCCTTGGTTTCACATCACATCGAGAAGACAGTTTCTCTGACTGGATTTCACCAGTTTCCCCATTTCCCCTCCCCCCACTTTATCCCAGTCCCAAGCTTCCAACGTGGCACCGCCCTCTTGAATGGTCCTACTTGTCCATCTTCCTTCCCACCTTTCTGCTCCACCCTCCTCTCTAACCTATCACTTTCACTCCCACCTTCACCCACCTGTCACATTCCCAGCTTCCTTGCCCCCAGCCCCACACCCCCCTCCTGTTTATCTCTCAGCCCCCTTGGCCAACAAGCCTCATTCCTGATGAAGAACTTATGCCCGAAATGTTGATTCTCCTGCTCCTCAGAGACTGCCTGACCGGCTGTGCTTTTCCAGCACCACACTCTTCGACTCTGATCTCCAGCATCTGCAGTCCTCACTTTTCAGAGGGTGTCATCTGACATTAAATGCTCAAGCATCTGGTCTTGACTAAACAGTGAAGGCATTTCTAATGGGCACTTCATTGGCTGCAAGTGCTTTATGCTCTCCGAGATCATTAAAGATGATATAAATGTCTGGGTCCAGATCGTCACCACATCATGTCAAAATGTGGCCCAGAATTGTAAGTCCCTCAGCCAAACATGATACTCACCCATTTACCCTGTGGTGGGGCTGGGTCAGGACATGCTTTGCACGTATGTGTGTGTTTGTGGAAGCACGTTCGGGACATTTAAATCACTCCTTAATGTGAAACTTGGATTTGCAGACTAGAGAAGGTCCTGTGTATTTGTGTATTTGTTTGGACAGCCAGAGTACCCCTTTGGAAGGATACGGTAGCCCTTTGGATTTAGTCTCTGGACACCTTTTACAAGGGGCACCTCTTGATTTGGTTTTCGGGGTGAGGTGCCCTTTAGGATTGTTGAAAGTGTATGTGAAAGTGCCTAAAAGGTGCTTAAATCCATCAGAGCTGTCAGTCTGTCAAAGAACTGGCACAGTTGTCAGGGATGTCACAGGTGAGTTGTCAAGTGATTTATTTTGTCTTAAAACATTGTCTGTGGAGTTTTGTTTGAAGGAAAATCAACTCCTTGCATTTCCCTTTGTCTGTTGACATGAGCCTCAAGACCACCCTGTCAGAGGGTTTGTGCAGTCTGCCTGATTTTCGTACTTAACATTAACATAGTCAGATGTAAGTAAACAGTTTGATTGACAGTTCCAAGTAGTTGCAGAATATTAATTTTTGTCTTTGTAAGACATAAAGCAATGGAGTGCAACGTCTGAGAATAGTTGAAGGAAATTCAATGTTTTGATCTTTTCTCTGAGTGTTTTTTCTGAATAAACAGTGACATCGACAGCCGTATTGCTTTACTCGATGATAGCATGGCTCCTCAGGTTAGTCCATTTGGGATACTGGGTGAGTTGGCGTGGAGGGAGAGGGCAAAAGGTGGAGTCATGAATTGGCACATCAGCACCAAGTTGGCCCAGGATCCATAATGAAACATAGGTGCATGTGTTTGAATTAGGAACTAACGGGGGAACATGAGTGTGGACACAGGGGGAAAACATTGACAATAACATGTTATGGTCCAACAGGTTTATTTGGAAGCACTAACTTTCAGAGCAGAGGTCATTCATCAGGTGATTGTGGCGTATAGAGTTGACAGTGTGATGTAACTGAAATTATATATTGAAAAAGATATGGATTGTTTTTCAATATATAATTTCAGTAACCTCACACTGTCAACTTTTGCTATAATGTAGAGGAATGTAGCTGAGAGTGTGATAGATGGATGGAGGTGGGGGTAAAAGTGATAGGTCAGAGGGGAGGGTGGAGTAGATAGATGGGAAGGAAGATGGACAGGTCGGAGAGTGGTAAGGGTGGTGCGGAGTTGGAAGTTTGGAACTGAGATAAGATGGGGGGAGGGGAAATGAGGAAACTGATGAAATTCACATTAATGCCGTGTGATTGGAGGATCCTAAGGTGGAAGATGAGGTGTTCTTCCTCCAGGTGTCGGGTGGTAAGGGATTGGCGATGGAGGAGGCCCAGGACCTGCACGTCCTTGATTGAGTGGGAGGGGGAGTTGAAGTGTTTGGCCACAGGGAGGTGGGGTTTGTTGGTATGGGTGTCCCAGAGATGTTTCCTGAAGCACTCTGCAAGTAGGCGTCCTCTCTCCCCAATGTAGAGGAGACCGCTTAGGGAGCAACGCATACAGTAAATGATGTGTGGAAGTGCAGGTAAAACTCTGATGGATGTGGAAGGCTCCTTTCGGGCCTTGGATGGAGGTGATGGGGGGAGATGTGGGCACATGCTTTGCAATTCCTGTGGTGGCAGCTCAAGTTGCCTGGAGGGGAGGGTGGGTTGGTGGGGGGGCGTGGACCCGACGAGGGAGCCATAGAGGGCTCCCATCCCCCCAGCCCCCCCCCCCCCATTTATCTCTCCATCCCTTTGGCTCACAAGTCTCATTCCTGATGAAGGGCTTTTGCCTGAAACATCGATTCTCCTGCTCCTCGGATGCTGCCTGACCAGCTGTGCTTTTCCAGCACCACCCTCGACTCTAATCTCCTTTATGGAAAGTAGATGGGGGTGGGAAGGGAAATATATCTCTGGTGGTGGGGTCTGTTTGGTTGAGGTGGGAGGTATGATCAATGCTCAAGAAAGCATCTGCTGGTCTGCTCTCGTCCAGTAGGAGGCGCGCACTAATGACTCACCCAGAAGGAAGGGTCAATCTGAAAGCTGGAGCCCCCAGTCTGGGGAATGGAGAACATTCCTCAGAAGCTGATACATAGCCACAAGAGCTGGGGCTGCTGCAAGGCTGCCATCTCTATTTATAAAATGAAACTCAATCAGCCCAGGATGTGAAAGTTGCTTACGCCCTCAGTTGTTTACATGCCGCTGTTTATTGAGGTCGAAGTGCAGACGCTGTGGTTCGATGCTGAGTTGCTGCCCTGTGCTCAGCAGTGAATTATAACACAGAGGCTGGTTCACAGGGAAAACAAGTACAGTTCATTGTTACAGAGTTATTGAGGGGTGAAAGTAACTTTGGAAGTTGCAGACACATCCGGAGGTCGGTTTAATTTGAAGCCCAGTTTGGATCTGTCCATTGAAATCACCACAAAGGCGTCATTCAGGTGTTGACCTTTAGTCTGTCTCACTCCCCTTCACTGTCAGGTCCAATTCTTCAGGTTTTGCTTGCGCCAGCCTTTAATAAAAAGCGGAAGGAGACCACCCAACACAAGTGGGTCGTGTAACAACATGTTTGCTTGTCGTGGTTTGTGGAGTGGAGGTTTCAAAGGCGTTGCAAAGCTAGAGATTTTCTTCCAGTCATTCTTGAGTTGCGAGCATGGGTGACAAGGTCAGAATTTATTGTCCACTTGTTTTTTAAGCTGTTCTGTGAAAGTGAGAGCAGGCTGCCTTCTTGAACCACCGCAGTTCAAATGATGAGCGTTTTGTGAGGTTGTCAGTTTTAGGATTTTATCTCAGCAGCGGTGAGGAGAAAGGGCTGTGGGCTGGACCTTCACAATTGTTTTTGGCGATATGTCAGCTTCATTGGGTCTAGTGTGTTTTGGTGCCGCACATTACCAAATCCGCCTCATCACATGACCAACCCCTTGCCCTTGCTTTGCCCTTCTCTGCATTTAGCTCGATCCTACCACTCGCTGTTCCCTGAACACCTTTCCACCACCAGAATATCCCGGAATGGATCACCATATCTGGTGCCGGTGCCATCTTTTAAAGACCATTGCGTACCTGGAGAATTATTATCAATATTGAGTGGAGCCTGACATCTTCCCCAGAGATGGCAGATGGGTGGGGGGGGGGGGGGGGGGGGGGGGGGTTGGGCGGGGAGAGGGTGGCACAGTGGCTCAGTGGTTAGCACTGCTGCCTCACAGCATCAGGGACCCAGGTTTGATTCCAACCTCGGGCGACTGTCTGCGTGGAGTTTGCACATTCTCCCTGTGTCTGCGTGAGTTTGCACATTCTTCCTGTGTCTGCGTGGGTTTCCTCCCACAGTCCAAAGATGTGCAAGGCAGGTGAATTGGCCACGCTAAATTACCCATAGCGTTAGGTGCATTAGTCAGACAGAAATGGGTCTGGGTGGTTTACTCTTCGAAGGGTCAATGTGGGCTTGTTGGGCCGAAGGGCCTGTTTCCACACTGTAGGGAATCTAATCTAAGGAATTGACACTCACTTGACAGTGAGTAACCAGGAAATCCAGCTGAATGGGATGGTGCCAAGGTGGTGCACTCAATGCCTTCCCCCAGAACAATGCCAGTCTGCTCCGAGGTTGCTACCTGGAGGGATGTACAGCGCTGCATCTGCATCTTTTGACTTTTCCTGATGCAAGGTATTTAAAAATGGACCTAAAGTTAACAAAAGCAGAAAGTGCTGGAAAAGCACAGGAGATTTGGCAGTTTCTGTCTTTGTTTCTGATTTACAGGATCCACAGTTCTTTGGGGTTTTAACCTAAACTTAAAGTTTGCACCAGCGGTATTACAGTGATCTGTCTGGGAATTGCAGTAGTTGTATTCAAATTCAGAATAGCTGTGGTCAGATGCAGTTTCAGATTGGCTGTGGTTGTGTTCAATTTCAGAGTGACTGCGGTTGTGTTCAATTTCAGAGTGACTGCGGTTGTGTTCAATTTCAAACAAGATGTCAACCTGCATCCTGTAGATTCTGGAAGATGATTGGACATCCTACAGTCTCTCAGGCCTGGCCCATTAGGAATGAACACAAAAAGGTGGTCTTTTTGAAGTTGAATGTCAACCCAACAAAGAAAGATAGTGTCACATGTATATTATTTTTGATGCCATTGTTTATCCTGTATGAAATGGCTTTGTGTAAACTGTCAGCGATCATACCGATTGAAATGTGCAAGTAACCCTACTCGAAGATTCACCAGTTAATGATGGAAGTCAAAGGTTATCTTTTTAACTTGTCCCACCTCTAGCTCATCTAGCTCAGTAACAAATTTTGGTGGATGCTGCTCTTGTGTAGCAGCCTGTGGCATTTTTACCCAGCTAAGGACATCATACAAATCCATGTTTTTCTTGTTGCCCCAATGGCAATCCTGTGTTCACACTGGCCTTTGAAACTGAGTACCTACCTGCCCGCTCATAAAATGTCTAACATTACTATTTTGAAGTAGGCAAAGAGAATTGTCACCAATATCAGCATTGAAACGAATGATCTGGTCATGACTGCATTACTGTATGTAGAAGCTTTCTATGCAGAAATGGACCATTGCATTTCCTAAGCCCAACAGTGACCACACTTCACAAATACTTCATTCAGCATCAATCACTTTGGGATGTTTTGAGGTTGTAAAAAGCCCTAGAAACACAAGATGTTCTTTCTTTGATGTGTAAGATCAACATTGAGAAATATCATTGATATAAACACACACCAATAAAAGAAAGTGGCACTGAATCATTCAGAGACAGAACACCAAGAGCCAAATAATGTCTTAGAGTTCATTCCACACCAGTTAGTGTATTTGTGTATATCACTGAAGCTGGTTTAACGCTATTATAACCAACAAGTTTGGAAAGAAGGGCAGTGACATGGTATGGTGGTTCAGTGGTTAGCATTGCTGCCTTACAGCATCAAGGACCCAGGTTGAGTTCCAGTCTTGGGTGACTGACTGTGTGGAGTTTATACATTCTCCCTGTTTTGTGTGTGTGTTTCCTCCCACAGTCCAAAGATATGCAGGTTAGATGGTGGCCATGCTAAATTGCCCATTATGTGCGGGCTAGGTGGATTAGCCATGGGAAATGCAGGGTTACAGGAATAGGCTGGAGGTTGGGTCTAGATGGGATGCTGATAGGATGGCTGACATGGACTCAATGGGCCGAATAGCTTGCTTCCACACTGTAGAGATTCTCTGATCTACCTGCAGCACACACAAAATTTGGTCTTCCTTCAAAGTATCACTTTCAACGTAGCCTCCGTAAAATCCAGAGTTCGCTCCCAGGTTCTGGGGTCTTTATGCAGCAGAAGGTTGACATTTTCCAACTTCTGTTTTCACTTTGCAGGAGCTCTACCAGAAATAATATCCTGAGGAGAGTCAAGATGAAACGCAGGGCGTTACTGGTTTCAAACTCAACAATGTATGGAGGCAGCTACCTGGAACATTGCCAGGAACAAATAGTCAATTTTTTTGGCGAGTAAGTATTCAAAAGCATATGTGCATGTGATATCGTTGGCCTCATTGTGCCCCTAAGTAATATTTAAATGATCTGCTTAAGAAAGGAAGGGCTAAAATATCTCCCCCACAGTCAGCCCTGGAAACTGACGAATAACCACAGACAATTATTGTCTTGCTTCATGATATAGATGCCAGCCTGACAATCAGAAACCATGACACAGATACAGGAGCAGGCCATTCAGCCCAAATAATTTGTTCAATCCAGTTATATCATGGCTGATCTGCATCTTAATTCCATTCCACCTGTCTTGCTTCAAAAACCTTAAATAGCCATTCCTGACAAAAACCTTTTAATCCCCGTAGGAACAGGAATGAGCCATTCAGCCCCTGGAGCCCAGGTCACCATTCAGTAGGATCATGGCTGATCTGTGGGCTAACTCCATATACCTGCCTTTGGCCCATATTTAGTAACATCTTTGCTAAACAAAAATTATCTATGAAGAGAAATCAGAGTTAATGTTTGAGGCCAGTGACCCTTCCTCAGAACTGATGGTAGCAAGGGAAAAGTTATGATTTGGAGGAGCCAGTGTTGGACTGGGGTGGACAAAGTTAAAAATCACACAACATCAGGTTATAGTCCAACAGGGTTATTTGGAAGCACTAGCTTGCGGAGCGCTGCTCCTTCATCAGGTGGTTGTGGAGACCGGAGCACGGCTAGTGCTTCCAAATAACCTGTTGGACTATAACCTGGTGCTGTGTGACTTTTAATGAGGAACAAGTTTTTTTATGCAGACGAAAGGGTGGTGAGGTGGAGGTAAGGAGTAAATGATAGGTGGAGATAGAACCCAAGAGAGAGAAGAGTTGGAAAGACAAAACGAGTGGATAGCGATCAGCAAGAGAGAATGAAAAGCCATTAGCGTTAGTGGCTAACAATGGTTTGTATGTAATAGCAGACCATGTGATAACAAGGCCTGGTGTGTGGGGGTGGGTAAAATAGGAGAAGATACCTCAAGGCCTAAAATTGTTGAACTTGATATTGAGTCTAGAAGGCCAGTAAGATTCCCAAGTAGAAAACGGGCTGTTGTTCTTCCAGCTTGTGCTGAGCTTCACTGGAGCACTGCAGTAAGCCTGAGACAGAGATGTTGGCTGGGGAACAAGGTGGTGTCTTGAAGCGGCAGGGAACTGGAAGCTCAGGGTCTTTTTTTGTGGAAGGAGCAAGTAGATGTTCTATGAAGCAGTCACCCAGTCGTTTCCCCAATGTCGAGGAGACCACTTTGTGAGCAGCGAATGCAGGAGATGACATTGTGTGAAGCGCAGGTAAAGTGCTGCTTGATCTGGAAGGTATGTTTGGCCCCCTGGGTACTGAGGAGGGAGGAGGTAAATGGGCAGGTGTTATACCTTCTGCTATTGCAGCGGGAGGTGCCATGTGGCTGTGGGAGGAGAGGTGTTGGGAGTGAAGGAGGAATGGACTAGGTGTCCGGAAGGGAAAAGTCCTTGTATAATGCTGACAAGGGGGGGGGGGGGGGGGGGGGGGAAAATATGTGTCTGGAGGTGGCATCCCCCGTGGGGTTGGCGGAAATGGTGGCTAATGATCCGAATAATGGATTGCGCATCCCGGGTAAAGAGAAGGTGGCTGGAACCCGCAAACGGAAAATTCTGAGACTGACGTATAGCATTAGAGGAATTGCAGATGTATGTGGGACTGGTCAAGGGGAGAAATAAATCCCAAGTTGAGGGAGGAATAAATGGTTTCTGTGGGGCAGGTGCAGGCAGAAACCATGGGTCTGCCCAGGGAGGTCCTGTATGTAGGTTTTGGGAAGGAGGTAGAGGCGAGTGAGCACTCAATCTCCCATCCCCCGCACAGCTCGCAGCCCCTTCAGAATTTCTGGTTTGCAGGCTCTAGCTGCCTCCTCTTTACCGTGGAGCTGCAATCTCTTTACACGTCCATCCCCCTTCAGGACAGTCTCAGGGCTCTCTGCATCTTCCTGGAGCAAAGGCCTGAACCATCCCCCACCCACCACCACCACCCTCTGCCTGGCCGAGCTCATCCTCACCCTCAACAGCTTCTTCTCTTTTATCTCCTCCCATTTCCTTCGGGTCAGAGGGGTGGCCATGGGAACTCGCATTGGCCCCAGGAATGCCCGTCTCTTTACGGGGGTACTTAGAACATTCCTTGTCCCAGTCCTATTCCGGCCTTCACCCACAACTCCTTCTCTGATATATCGATGAGATCATTGGTGCTGCTTCCCCCTCTCATCCAGAATTAGGGAAGTTTATCGATTTGGCTTCCAATTTCTACCCTACCCTCTATCTCTGACTCCTCGTTTCCCTTCCTCGACATCTCTGTTTCCATTTCTGGAGATAAACTGGCCACTGATATCCACTATAAACCCAATGACTCCCATAGTTACCTGGACTATACATCCTCGCAGCCTGTTTCCTGTAAAGACTCCATTCCATTTTCCCAATTCCTCCATCTCCATCGCATTTGTTCTGATGACGCCAACTTTGACAAAGGAGCTTCCAAAGTGTCCACCTTCTTCCTCAACCGAGGATTCACACATTACCTGCACTTCACTCAATCTAGTCCACTGCATTCACTGCTCACAATGTGAGCTCCTCTCGCCTGGGGAGACAAAGCATAGACTGGATGATCCTTTGCAGAACATTTATGTTCTGTCCACAGAACGGACCCTGAGTTTCCAGTTCCCTGTGTCTTTAACACCCCACCCTGTTCCCTGGCCAACATCTCTGTCTCAGGCTTGCTGCAGTGCTCCAGTGAAGCTCAGCGCAAGCTGGAAGAACAACACCCCGTTTTCTGCCTGGGAAACTCTACAGCCTTTTGGACTCCATATTGAGTTCAACAATTTTAGGGTTTGAGACACCTGCCTCCCCACAGCCCAGGCCTTGTTATCACATAGTCTGCTATTACCTAAAACTCCCTGTTAGCCAATAATAGTTCCCATTAGTAGCTATTCATCCTCTCGGCTGACCGTTATCCACTTGTCTGTCCAGCTGTTCTCTCTCTCTGGGCTCTATCCCTATCTATCATTTACTCCTTTCCCCCCTCCCCCCACCCCATTTTCTGCATATAAACCGACACTTTCCGAGCTACCATCAGTTCTGAGGTAGGGTCACTGGATCCGAAACGTTAACTGATTTCTCTCCACAGATACTGCCAAATCTGCTGAGCTTTTCCAGCAATTACTGTTTTTGTTTCTTATTCCAAACATCCTCAGTTCTTTCAGTTTCTAAAATGTTACCTACCTCAGATTTAAGGGTGGCAAGGTAGTTCAGTGGTTAGCACTGCTGCCTCACAGCACCAGGGATCTGGGTTCAATTCTAGCCTCAGGTGACTGTGTGGAGTTTGCACGTTGAATTCAATTTGTTGTCACGTGTACCGAGGCACAGTGAAAAGCTTTGTCTTGTGAGTAATACAGGCAGATTGCATAGTTAGGTAGCATAGATAATAACTAATAGGTAAACAGCAGCAAAAGCACAAACACAAGTACAGGCAAATGTTAAGACTTTGAGAGTCCATTCAATATTCTAACAGGAGGGTAGAAACCATTGCGAGACCGGCTGGTACCTGTTCCCCGATGGCGGGCATTCTCCCCATGTCTGCTTGGGTTTCCACCTACAGTCCAAAGATGTGCAGGTTAGGTGGATTGGCCATGCTAAATAGCCTGTAGTGTCCAGGGATATGTAGATAGGTGCATTAGTCAGGAGTAAATAGAGGATAGGGGAATGGTTCTGGGTTGGTTACTCTTCGGAGGTCAGTGTGGACTTGTTGGGCTGAAGAGCTTGTTTCCACATTGTAGGAATTCTAAAAAAAACCTAAACTTAGTTCGTAAAAGCTTATTCAGGTTTTCAACAGCTTCCAAGGGGGACAGAATTCTTGAATTCCTCTGTCTTTTGCGTTTCCAGACAAAATGTTTCCTGACATGATTCCCAACTAGCCTTGCTCTTCTCGATTCCCCATAGACAAAATTGGTTCTCATTGTCTACCTTATTAAATTCTTTTTCATCTTCTCAATGGGATCGTCCATCAGTATTCTATACTGACAAAGCCTAGCTTATGCAGCCTGGCAGCACCGTGGCCTAACAGTGAGCACTGCTGTCTCACAATGCCACGGACCCAGGTTTGATCCCAGCCTCAGGTGACTGTACCAACTCCACGCAGACATTCTCCCTATGTTCTGGATTAGAGTGGTGCTGGAAAAGCACAGCAGGTCAGGCAGCATCCGAGAAGCAGGAAAATCGACGCTTCGGGCAAAAGCCCTTCATCAGGAATGAAGGCAGGGATCCTCCAGGGTGGCGAGATAAATGGGAGGGGGGTGAGGTTGGGGAGAAGGTAGCAAAGAGTACAATAGGTGAATGGGGATGGGGATGGAATTGATAGGTCAGAGGGGAGGGTGGAGTGGATAGATGGGAAGGAAGATTGGCAGGTAGGACAGATCATGAGGATGGTGCTGAGCTGGAAGGTTGGAACTGGTGGAGGGAGGGGAAATGAGGAAAATGGTGAAGTTCACATTGATGCCCTGGGGTTGAATTGTTCCGAGGCAGAAGATGAGGCATTCTTCCTCCAGGTGTCGGGTGGTGAGAGAGTGGCAGTTGAGGAGGCTCAGGACCTGCATGTCCTCAGCAGAGTGGGAGGGGGAGTTGAAATGTTGGGCCAAGGGGCGGTGGAGTTGATTGGTGCAGGTGTCCCAGAAATGTTCCCTAAAGCGCTTTTCTCCCCAATCCAATCTCCCCAATGTAGAGGAGACCACATCAGGAACAACGGATACAATAAATGATATTGGTGGATGTGCAGGTGAAAGCTTGATGGATGTGGAAGGCTCCTTTGGGGCCTTGGACGGAGGTGAGGGAGGAGGTGTGGGTGCAGGTTTTGCAATTCCTGCGGTGACAGGGGAAGGTGCCAGGACGGGAGGGTGGGTGTTGGGGAGCGTTGCGCTGACCAGGTAGTCACAGAGGGAATGATCTTTGTGGAAAGGGATGGGGAGGGAAATATATCCCTGGTGGTGGGGTCCGTTTGGAGGTGGCGGAAATGTCGGTGGATGGTGCAGTTTATGCGAAGGTTAGTAGGGTGGAAGGTGAGGACGGGGTGGGGGGGGTGTTCTGTCCTTGTTACGGTTGGAGGGGTGGGGTTCGAGGGGTGGGGTGCAGGGTGTGGATGAGATGCATTGGAGGGCATCTTCAACCATGTGGGAAGCAAAATTGAGGTATATAAAGAAGGAGGCCATCTTGTGTGTTCTGTGGTGCAACTGGTCCTCCTGGGAGCAGATACAGCGGAGGTGGAGGAACTGATGATACGGGGATGGAAGTTTTGCAGGAGGTAGGGTGGAAAGAGATGAAATCGAGGTAGCTGTGGGAGTCGGTGTGGGTTTCTTCCGGGTACTCCACTTTCCTTGCACAGTCCAAAGATGTGCAATAAGTGGATTGGCCGCCCAAATTGCCCATAGTGTCCAGGAATGTGCAGGCTAGGTGGATTAGCCATGGGAAATGCAGGGTTACAGGGTGGGTCCCACTAGAATACTCTTCGGAGGGTCGGTGTGGCCTCAGGGCTGAAAGGCCTGCCCCCGCACTGTGGGATGCTGTGATTTCTGTGTCACTGGGATTCTAATCCATAACCCCTGAACTCGTCCTTTGAACACGTGTTCAAAACCCACCGTGGAAGCTGATGGAACTTAAGCTGAATTAATGAATCCGTGATTGTAAACTCAATCTCAGTCATGAACGCTTTCATTGATTGTTGTTAAAAACTCACTTAGTTCATCCATCTCCTTCAGAGAATGTCTGTCATTCTGACCCAGTCTGGGCTGCGAAGGACATCCGACCGACAGCAATGTGATTGGTTCTTCTCTGTTCTCTGAAATGGTCCTGACAAGCAATTTAATTCAAGGGCAGTTAGGGATGGTCAACAAATAATGGCCTTGGCAGTGGTGTCCTCATCTCATGAAAGAGGAAACTTAAAATAAATCGAAAAACTGGAGATCTGAAACACTATTAGATTTGAACTATTAGATTGACAAAGGGGGTCAATATCCTACCCCAATTAGTCCCTAGTTCAATTTCAATTGGAAAACATATTTTTACTGTGGCGGCAGTATGAGAATTAAAGTAACACCTTGTATTGTCATCAAATTTAACAAACTAACAGCATTGTCCCACCATGATTAGAGTGGTGCTGGAAAAGCACAGCAGGTCAGGCAGCATCCAATGGAAGATC
Source organism: Hemiscyllium ocellatum (assembly GCF_020745735.1). Classification (NCBI taxonomy): domain Eukaryota; kingdom Metazoa; phylum Chordata; class Chondrichthyes; order Orectolobiformes; family Hemiscylliidae; genus Hemiscyllium; species Hemiscyllium ocellatum. The sequence goes on along the minus strand of NC_083407.1, from coordinate 102,645,535 downwards.
GATGCTTTGGGCAAAAGCCCTTCGTCAGGAAAGCCCTGTGAAGGGCTTTTGTCCGAAACATTGATTTTCCTGCTCCTCGGATGCTGCCTGACCTGCTGTGCTTTTCCAGCACCACTCGAATCTTGACTGTAATCTCCAGCATCTGCAGTACCACCATGGTCTTGTCCAGTCATTTATAACTTATCAAGTGTGTTGAAATTATTTTTTACTTGCTCTCCATTGACTCCTATTAATTTGCTTTCTTTTGCAGCAAAGTGAAGAGAATTTTATTTATCCCGTATGCTTTGCATGACAGAGATGCATATGCCAAGAAAGCACGGTGTAAATTTGAAAGTCTGGGTAAGAAAATTGTCCACTGAGTGTATAGTTCTAGTTCATGCTGTGCTGCTCTTTTCAAATCAATTCTCTGATCACTCGCACCAAGAAAAGCAGACACACACCCCGGAGTGCAGGTGTCAGAAGTGGTTCAGTTGTTAACGTGCTCATCTCTGAATTTAGAAGACTGTGGGACTTGATGCTCCAAAGACTTGAGCATAAAATGTAGACTGATGCTGCAGTACAGCATTGACAGAGTGCTCCACTGTTGGCAGTGTCATCTCTTGTTTGAGGTGTTCAACCAAGGGCCACCAATATCCTTCCAGGCGGGGTGGGAAGGAGAGGAGTGAGAGGAGGAGAGATGGGAGGGAGGGAATGTGGTGGGAGGTCTGAGAATGGAGGAGAAGAGATGCAGTAGGAGGGGAGAGGTGGTGAGGGGGAAGGGAGAGAGAATGTGCAATTTCCCTTGTGCTCCAGCGAATATTTATCTCTCAGCCAAGATTATATGAATGGGAGCTCGGTGTGCCAAAATTGACTGAAAGTCACTTCGGAGCATTCTGAATTCATGAAAGATTTTTATAAGCGTGGGTCTTTCCAAGTCTCTCACTGAGCAGTAATGTTGAAAATTAGTTTGGTGCAAATGATGCTGTCATTGTCTAACCCTACTTCCTCTGTAAAGTGTTGTTGATCTGCATGGTGCTCCCATGATGCTCTCTGACAGGACATTTGGCCTAGTAATGAAGAAACAATGATACATATCCAGGTCAGGTGGACATGCAGCATTGATGTGTTTAAGACAGTGCTGCTTTTGTTGGGATTAATGTGCAGGGATATCTTGTTGCATCTAACTGCTAAATAGACATGACTTAGCTTTGAAGTAATTTAAAAAAGTTTGATGAAGGGAGTGTGGTTGATTCACATAAATGTTCAGGAAGCATTTGATAAATTGCCAATTGTTCTCAAAGTTGGATTTCCTGGGAGTAAAGGGACAGTGGCCGTGTGAGTATGAGATTTGCCAAAGGACAGGTGGTAGTGAACAGAGGGAAGGATGCAGGGATGACCCCCAGGGGTCGGGTGTTGAAATGAATGCTGTTTGTGATACATTGGTGACCAGCACTTGGACATGTGCAAGATATAATTTCAAAGTTGACAGATGACAGAAAACTGGGAAGAATGGGACTGGATTTACCCTGGCTGGCCTCTTGCTTGTTCTCACTGGGAGAAGGACTGATCAAAGGATTGCATTACATGATGTGGATGACCTTAACAAGCTGAAGGTCAGCAGCACCAGAACCCTAGCATTCACAAGCAATTTGGACAATCCCATGAGGCGGCATGGTGGCACAGTGGTTAGCACTGTGCCTCACAGCGCCTGTAGACCCCGGTTCAATTCCCGACTCAGGCGACTGACTGTGTGGAGTTTGCACATTCTCCCCGTGTCTGTGTGGGTTTCCTCCGGGTGCTCCGGTTTCCTCCCAAAGTCACAAAGATGTGCGGGTCAGTGAATTGGCCATGCTAAATTGCCCGTAGTGTTAGGTAAGGGGTAAATGTAGGGGTATGGGTGGGTTGTGGGGGTGGTGTGGACTTGTTGGGGAAGGGCCTGTTTCCACACTGAAGTAATCTAATCTAATGAAGCTGAGCAGAGAGGAAGAAAAATGATTTTGAGTTGAGGGGAGAGCTGCCACCAATGCACACACACAATAATCCCTTTGAAGGAAATATTTCATCCTGTGGGTGGCACGGTGGCACAATGGTTAGCACTGCTGCCTCACAGCGCCAGAGACCCGGGTTCAATTCCCACTTCAGGCAACTGTCTGTGTGGAGTTTGCACATTCTCCCCGTGTCTGCATGGGTTTCCTCCCACAGTCCAAAAAGAAAATGTGCAGGTTAAGTGAATTGGCCATGCTAAATTGCCCGTAGTGTTATGTGAAGGGTAAATGTAGGGGAATGGGTCTGGGTGGGTTGCTCTTCGGAGGGCCTGTTTCCACACTGTAAGTAATCTAATCTGTTTCTTCCCTGTCCCCCCACTAACTTGGGCAAGAACACAGCTTTCTCAGACCCTCGCACTTGATGGCAGTGGAGGTGTCTTGAGGGTAATGATTTGACAACAGTTGCCTAATTGTGGGCACCTCACCAACTGCACCACATTATGGGAACTGGGCTGGGAGTGAGCAGATCCATAGTAGATTAGACACCCAACATAGTTTACATCCCATCCCTCAACCACAACTCCCCCCTCCTCCAACATCACCACTGCTGAAATGGTGGGGGATGGAATGTAAAACTCCATGAGTTGGGAGCAGATTTCGAGAGATACAGAACAGCATGAGAGAGAGATGGGCAGGTATATGGTGGACATCAGTGAAAGTGAAGAAGTGTGAAGTGATACATGTTGCTGGGAAGAATGAGGAGGAGTGGTATGAAGTGGTGCAATTTGGAAAAGGCATTTAGGAGCAGAGATACATTGATACGAGTCTTTGAGCTCGTGTTTACCAGGGAACAGAAAGGCAGGAGGCTGGCCAGAAAGGCAGGAGGCTGGCCAGATAAACCTGGTGACAAAACCAGAAAGCAGAAGGAGTGCAATAAGGCCAAGTACTTACTGCTGAGATTCCTAAACTAGAGATTAGGCATTCGTTTGACTCCACTTTCAAGGAGCTATAAACCTGCCACTCCAAGGTCTCTTTGTTCAGCAACACTCCCCAGGACCCCTAACCAGGCAGATGGACATCAGACCAGAAGAGGCGAAACATCGAGGGAAGAGTTACCTCACATCTTGGCTGAACCCACTACCTTAACCACATCGAAACATTCCGTTTTGCCTTCTCTTATCAGTGAACCATCCTCAAGTGGCATGGTGTTATATTTTCTTTATCTAATTATCTATTCTATCACATCTAAACTGCTGCATCTTAATAAAGTCAACAAACTATCAGAAAATGATTTGCAACTCATTATATGTAATCTCATAGCGCCAAGGACCCTGGTTCAATTCCCACCTCCAGCAATGTCTGTGTGGAGTTTGCACATTCCCCCTGTATCTGCGTGGGTTTCCTCCAGGTGCTCCGGTTTCCCCTCTCAGTCTCAAGATGTGCAGGTTAGGTAAATTGGCCATGCTAAATTTCCCATAGTGTTTGGTGTATTAGTCAGGTGTAAACATAGGGTCGGGGAATGGGTCTGGGTGGATTGCTCTTCAGAGGGTCGGTGTGGACTTGTTGGGCCAAAGGGCCTGTTTCCACACTGTAAGTAATCTAACCTAACCTAATCTAATCTAATCTAACAAACTTGCAGCTCAGACTCGCGGTCGGACGTGGAAAGTGCAGACAATCAAGTTAGTGGAAAACAACATTTGGCTTAGGTCTTCCCAACAATGCAGGCAACACTGTTTTATTTGTCAATTTGTTCCTTTATAAATCTGCACCTTTCTTCTTCAGGTTATGGATTGGACAGTATTCACGAAGTTCCAGATCCTGTGGGAGCAGTACAGAAAGCACAAGGAATCTTTGTGGGTGAGAATCTGGAGCTATCTGACTGGGCCGAACGTAGATGTCATTAATCATCAATCAATAAAGTGTTACTTCCACTTTCATCATTGGGAATGTGGAGGCATGACACACTTCATGGACAAGGATAGAAAGCAGATTTGTTTTGAGGGCTAATTTTGGGATAGCCGGACAGATGGAGTTAACCATAATGCAGGAGCTTAATGGAATCATTTACACACGCAGTAAGCTGGAATGTGCAGTTGCTGACAGAACTGAGAGCATTCTCTCTTGTTAATGTATAAAATTGACTACAACGTCTAGTGTCTACACGTGTGCAGTTAAATACGGAAACACACAAGTGCCTATCAATGTTATCCTCCTCTCCCACATGGTGCATTGTTGCAGACTTTGCAAACATGATCAGCACAGAATTTGCATCTTAGTGTACAGCTCAACATTTCACACATTTTGCTGTATAAACTATTGAAAAAGTTAGGCTTTGTCAAATGAGGACTAAATTAACAATCTCCTTGGCCTGAAAAGCCTGATTTTAGAAGTTGTGTGTATTTTTCTGTCCATTACATGTCTAAAGAAAAAAGATATTTTTCAAGGGTATCTTCTTCCATAATTCTCAACTTCCACCTTCATCTCGTAAGCACCTCACAATATTTATTCTATTCTCCTTAAAATGGTTTGGGAAAAGAATGATAAACAGGACTTTCTACTTGCTGAAACAAAAACAGAAATTTCTGGAGAAACTCAGGTGAGTTAGGTGTATTAGTCTGGGGTAAATATAGGGTAGGGGGAATGGGTCTGGGTGGGTTACTCTTCGGAGGGTCGGTGTGGACTTGTTGGGCCAAAGGGCCTGTTTCCACACTGTAAGGATTCTAAAAAAAGATCTGGCAGAATCTGTGGAGAGAAAGCAGTGTTAATCTTTCAGATCCAGTGATCATTCTTAAGAATTTTGCTTTTGATTTCCAGTGTCCACGGTTCTTTATTTTATTTTAGTGCTTCCTATTTCCTTTTTCTTTGTCATCTGAGAGATGTGTTCCATCTGATGCCAGAATTATTCATTCATTATTTGATTTGATTTATTATTGTCACATGTACCGAGATACAGTGAAAAGTATTATTTTGCATGCTAACCAGACAAATTGCACCTTACATAAGTATATCAGGGTAATACAACAAAATGCAGAATGTAGTGTTGCAACTACAGAGAAGGTGCAGAGAAAGATCAACTCTAATATCTGAGAGGTCTATTTACAAATCTGATAACAGTGGGGAAGAAGCTGTACATAAATCTGTTGGTGCCAGAATTAAATTGTAATTGTAATGAGATGCCAGAGAGTTCTCTGTATCCTTGGCAACAGCTTTCTTCAAGGTCAGTAGCAAGCATTATCCTTTCATTGGGCCAGTAACTATAAAGTGAAGAAGGTGAAATCAGAAAGAAAGCTCCACCCATTCAAATTTATTTTCCTCTTGGTCAACCAGACGTAGTTTAAACTTGGGAAAAGCTTCAATGAGAGATTACTCTAATAGTTAAGTTTCATCAAAGTGCTGACAAGGATACAATAGGCTAAATGACATCATCTGTGCCACTTAGGGATTAGATACATTCTCCCTTAGTTGCTTCTGTTTTGGCAAAATGATGAGTTGCACATTATGAGATAACACTTCCTCGCAATAGTGGATTACTAACGTCTGGTCATAAACTTGCAAATACAAGTTGTTCTCCAATATAATGCATACCTTGACTTTGCAATGTTGTAGTTAATGCTCTGTGATTCCTAGGGACATGATATGGCAGTTGTGAGCTTTGTTTCCTTTGCTGGGTCAAGCCCAGCTGTGGTATTATGGGGAACATTTAGATTAGGTACCCTACAGTATGGAAACAGGCCCAACAAGTCCACGCTGACCCTCTGAAGGGTAACCCACCCAGAGCCATTTCCCTACTCTATATTTACCCCTGACTAACACTATGGGCAATTTAGCATGGCCAATTCATCTGACCAGCATATCTTTGGATTGAGAGAGGAAACCACGCAGACACAGGGAGAGTGTGCAGATTCCACACAGACAGTCACCCGAGGTGGGAATCAAACCTGGGTCCCTGGCACAGTAAGGTGGCAATGCTAACCACTGAGCCACCATAAGATTCAAGCTGTTCTCAATTTTGCTTCCAAGTTTTACGTCTTTTCAAAGGAAAGAATGTAATTTATATACTTTAAAATATGCAGAGAAGTGACAGATTATGATGAAATGTTTACCATCCATAGCACTGAACCTTGATGAACTGCTGCCACTGAGTGTTGGTGGTGAAGGGAGTGGATGTGGTGCTAGACAAACAGGCTGCTTTGTCCTGGATGGTGTCAAGCATCTGGACTGTTGTCTGTGACCATGTGTAAAACCCACTTAAATATTAATTGGATTTTTATGGAACAGCTGCATGAGTTATTTGGAAAATTATGCTGTAACCATCCATTTCAGTCAGTTAAATACTAAAATCTACATATCCACACATCTTTTGCTTTTAATGTCTTGCTTTGGCAGTAAATTTTGTGAGTTTCCTATGTCTGATTCCATCTTGGTAAAAACAGTGACAGATCTGAGCTTTACCTATGCAGCAAAAGTAATCTCTGTGTAAGGAAATAAGTCAAACCACTTAAATTTTTTTTTAACAATTCAAACACGACCTTCTCCTTTAGCCATTTTACTACACAGATTCATTGTTTGAAGTCATTTTTTTTCTTTTAAAACATAAAGGTTTTTAAAAATGTATTTTCCACAGGAGTTGGTGACAGCTATATTGTGCCTTACATCCCAAAATGCTGCAGTTGAAGCAGGTGCACTGTAGTCAGTTTTGCAGCCCAAGTCAGTGTGACTAACTTCATGTATAAGATATTGAAACACTCTTGGTGCAGAGATACCTAAAGAAAGCTGCAAATGAATTGACCCTTCTGTTGGGGATCTGTGATGAACCTGTGATCTGTCCCCAAGGTATGTGTTGTTCATGAAGGACATTTGAATCTATGTGTCTATGTTTCAGAACTGTTGTATCTTCTATTCTTTATGGTATGTTTCATTCAATAATCAGTGTGATTGGGAACGATGCCAGCATCAGATGTGGGATATGTAGAGCTGGGATAGACTGCGTCTAGCAACAGGCGATGTTCATTAATATTCAATGAGTCACTGTGATCAATACCCACACTCCCCTTCAGTCCCACACATGATCAGACGTACTCCCATCTTCTTGGCTCCTGTTTACGTTTGACCTGGATAGTCACTGCTTGGTGGATCTAACTTTCTATTCCCTCTAATGTTTCCTACTCCAGGTGGTGGGAACACATTTCGCCTGCTGAAAGTTCTGTACGACAACAAACTGGTTTCGGAGATACACAGGAGAGTCTTCCAGGTATGACCTTCTGAAGAAAGAGCTACATATTATAGACCAGAAAGCCAACATTTTCTGTGCTGAATATTCTGTAGCTATGTTTGCATTGTAACTATATGTGAACATCCGACACTGTAAATACATTCCCGACTGAAGACTTTGCAGTGTTACCACAGGCTGGAGGGTCTAATTACAGGGTTACATAGTTATGTGCATAGTTTACGAACTGTGTGTGGACAGGAAGATTTATTCTAAAAGTTAAGGACAAAATATCCAACCGTAAACTTAATGTAAGGATTGAGTTAAATCTACACACCTTGGTTTAGTTATCTTTTGTCCCCCCCTCAAATACCATTAATAACATGTCACCTGAAGACTAGAATTGGTTGTGCAACACAATACAAAATCTCCCTGTGTCTGTGCTGTTATCATAAACACCCCCTCAGAATAAAATAGGATATCAAGACAGTAGTGAGTTACTTTGAATAGAAAATATAGTCACTGTTTAGAAAATGCTACTTATACCTGCAGACTGGCTTGGTCATAACTCAATGTCATGGAAGTGTCATTCGTTGCAACTAACTCAAACTCTCACTGAGTTAGGCTTCTCTGCAGATGAGAAGCAAATTCAGTCACTCATTGTACACTGGCTGCCTCAGATGGTAGACTGGTTTGTGTCATGCAGTCGTTTTAAGGCAAGATGCAGTTTTCGGAGCTTGATCATTTACTGTTTACTTTACAGGATGGTATTCCTTACCTGGGGTCCAGTGCTGGGACAAACGTAGGCACTGTCAGTATCAACACTACCAATGATATGCCGATTGTCTATCCACCTTCATTCAAAGGCATTGGTCTGGTTCCATTTAACATAAACCCTCACTACCTGGATGAAGATCCCAACAATCAACACATGGGGCTAAGTGCTCAGCATTGACACAAACTGAAGTGATACAAAGTAGTGCAGTCTGCTGTCATTTTGTAGGGACTTTGTTAATTGCAGAAGCTCAAGGCTGGTGTCCACACTGGTGAATAGTAAGAGTTGCCTGAAAGATGGTTGGAGTTGGCTTTCAGTGTATGTCTCTAAAGAGACTTCAAGTCACATTTATAAATGATTGGATGTTATGTTAACTACGCTTTTGATATAAAAACAGGAAGGTGAGCTTTTATGGAGCTACATGTATTAACTACTCAAATGGAGGTCAACAGTCCACGAAGTTGTTTTTCATTTGGAACATTATGATGGAGTGGACAGTTCAGCCTGAGCTTGCCTTGAAATTTAAGATTCATTTGGTGCATTTCTGATTTCCTTTCCTGGGAATTGTTTGATGGATGTAATGTGATTTGTTTCATTATCTCCCAGTACAAATGTTTGTTGCACCTCGATTTATCAAGTAAAACAATGAAAATATTCCTATTCATGAAAAAGAGTAGAGTACAGCTTTGCCAGCTTCCAATGTAAGCCATGTTCATCTTTTCAGTGTCTCCCAGTGGAGAGGGTTCTGAGTATCTACATTCCTCTTTACTGCTTGAAGTGTCATATTCCGAACTCATTACATCAGCCATATCCTGAGGGCTTTTGTGGTTCAGGGGTAGGTGTATACCTCCGAGTCAGCATGCCTGGCTTCAAGTTCCAGATGAGTGCCATAACATGTCTGAGCAGATTGATTAGAAGTATTGAGAAGCAGACGCTGTTTTTGGAAGGATACATCAAAGCTTTACTGTGGGCTGTGATAATCTGATGCTTATAATCGAGTTCCAATATGAATAACTGTTGGTTAAACAACGCCTTTGCAAATGAGCACACAGAATTTTTTAAAAAAGCAAATTGCACAGAACCTTTTTAAACCTGGTAAACCTGTCCAAATCTGAGCATAACACTTTGACAGGGTGGCATGGTGGCTCAGTGATTAGCACTGTAACCTCGCAGCACCAGGAACCTGGGTTCGTTTCCAGTCTCAGGCGACTGTCAGTGTGGAGTTTGCACATTCTCCCTGTGTCTGTGTGGATTTCCTCCTACAGTCCAAAAATGTGCAAGTTAGGTGGATTGGCCAAGCTAAATTCCCCATAGTGCTCAGGAACATGTAGGTTAGGTGCACATTAGTCAGAGGTAAATGTAGAGTAATAGGGTAGGGGAATGGGTCTGGGTGGGTTACTCTTTGGAGGGTCAATGTGGACTTGTTGGGCCGAAGGGCGTTTTTCACACTTTACGCATTCTCTGAAAAACGGTAAGGCCTTTGAGAATGGCCTTTGAAAAAAATCCAGGTTGAAACCAGGAATGAATCAGCTCAGTTATGTAGTGAGACCAAGAAAGTTGGAGTTGTTCCAAGAACAGAGAGGAACTTTAAGAGAGGTGTTTAAAAAGGTGAATCGTGTTGCTAATGTAGAGATGTAAACTCTGTTTCCATGGAGAGGAAGGTTGATAACTAACGGCCCCAAATATGAAAGAGCAGAGGAGAAATGATTTTTAAGCAGAAAGCTCTGATCCTGAATGTACTGCTGGGAATCTCCATGGGAATAGGTTCAGTAGTGATTTCCAAATAGGAATTAGATAAATACCAACATAAAGTTGGTAAAAACAAGGACTGCAGATGCTGGAAACCAGAGTCTAGATTAGAGTGGTGCTGGAAAAGCACAGCAGGTCAGGCAGCATCCGAGGAACAGGAAAATCCTGCTCCTCGGATGCTGTCTGACCTGCTGTGCTTTTCCAGCATCACTGCAACATAAAGTTGGCAGGTTAATGGGAAAGGAGTAGGGGAGAGGGAATAGTCAGATTGTTCTTCCAGTCAACCAACACAGAAATGGTGGGCTGACTGGCCTGTTTCTGTGGTGTAATGTTGTACAGTGATCACACATTAACAAAAATCTCCCCTCTGCTTATTAGGAAACACGGGCAAAGCGCATTGAACAATACCATGAGGAACCTGATACACCACCAGTCATGGTGAGTATTTTCACTACAATACTGTGAGCTGAAGGATTTTGACCAGAACTCCAAGTGTCGTCATCAAGTGAGTCATTGACCTGTACCTCAGAGCAGCAGCTCATGTCTGAAATACCTTGCTTAATACGCCCTTTATCTCAGGGACATAGAGTGAACCTGGACAGGTTAGCAAAGAGAGTGCAACTGCTTGTCTTGTCCTGTGAATCAGGAAGGTTGTGTGATATTAAAGAAGACAATCAGATGAGGTAGACAAGAAAAAGGAGCAGAAGTAGATATTGGCCCTTTGAACCATCGCACCGTTCAATATGATTGTGTGATTTAAAAATCTATATATTTATTGAATCCCCAAATCCTCTTGGAAAGGATGAGTTACTGCTGCTTTCAATTGAACAGAGAACCATGTATGTCACCAAGTTTTTTAAAAATTCATACATGGCGGGAGGGTGTCATTAGTCCATCTCTAATTTCTCAGATTGCAGTTCAGAGTCAACCACATTGTGATGGGTCTGGAATCACATGTAAGCCAGTGCAGGTAAGGATGCCAGTTTCCTTCCCACATTAATGAACCAGATGAGTTTTTTTTCTGACAACCAACAATGGATTCACATCATCAATAGACTCTTAATTTTGTTTTTGTTGAATTCATAATTGGGATTTGAACCTGGGTCCCTAGGAAGTTACCCTGAGGAGCAGTAGTATCACAAGGTCATCGCCTCTCCTGTTGCCAGCAAATTATCTTGTTTTAATGCATTCACCAAATAAAACAGAAATGATCTCCATCAAGCTCTGTGTTGTCTTCCTCGTTGCCTGAACGTCGGGCACACAGTGACTGGAGAATCATTGGGTTCAGTTTTGTGAAGCTGGGTGACTCGGCTGGAACTGTGACTTTCTCTGTTGATGCGGCAGGGTTTGCGAGAGGGTTCCATGCTCCTGGTCGAAGGTGATAAGGCCACACTGTTAGGAACCACTGGTGCTCGCTTGTTCATCCGGTAAGTGTTGTCCCCCTTAACTCGCGGCAAGCTTGTTCGTATTCAGAAGTCCCTCCCCTCCAAGTTAATGATTTAACGGTTCATCTGCCTGGAGAGCTTGGTGAGGACAATATGGTGCATACAACTGAGGAAGTTGAGAGAAGATGCTATGGAGTATTCAAAATGTTGACCGGTTTTAATAAAGGTAGAAGGGGAGAAATTACCTTTACTGATTGCAATATCAGTAACCAGAACATGATTAGTGAGAGTAGGCCATTTGATCCCTCAATCCTGCTCTCCCAGCACATATGTGCTTGTGGCCTTTTGCTGTAAATTCTGTGTCTTACAATCTTATTCTCCACAACCACCTGATGAAGGAGCAGCGCTCCGAAAGCTAGTGCTTCCAAATAAACCTGGGGTTGTGTGATCTTTAACTTTGCAGTTCCCATGTAATTTAACATTTTGCAGTCTCTTTCTCCGTTTAAATAACATTCTGTTTTTCTATTCTTCTCAGCAAAGTTGACAATCTCACAATTTCCCAAATTTCTGATTCTAAGACTTTACCCGTTTTCCATAAACTATCTACAATTTGCTTTCAATTTGCCTTCTTTAGTTAGCCATGTTGGGGGTATCCTTCTTCCTGTACCCTTCTGTCACAATGGAATATGTATTTGTTCAGAATGATGAAGCATCTCTATGAATGTCTGCCAAGCAGTGAGCAAAAGAACCTGAAAACAGAAGATTGTTTTTCTTGGCAAATTATGATCTGGATTGCAATGCCTGAAAGGATGGTGGAAGCAGAGTCAATAATTCCGTGCAAAAAGGAAGACATGAAACAGAATGATATCTGGGACAATGGGGAAAGAGCTTTCTCAAAGAGCTGGCATGGACATTATGAAACAACTGGCGTCCTCCAGTACTTTATCACTTCTCTCCTGGAAGTGTGGTCACTTGCCAGTTCCACAGAGAAGAGGGTGCCATCTCATACGCCATTCAAGTGACCACTTCAGTCTCCCTGGAGTGTGCCAGTGGCTATGGAGAGGCAGAGCATTATTGAAGGGGAGGACTGCAAGGTGAGAATTAAAGCCCTCTTGTTCCAATACTATACTCAACTATAAAAGTGACCAACTCAGCTGTCGGAACAGTAATGGAGTTGGATTCCGAGGCCATTCAACCCTTTTGTGCCTATTCTGGCTCTTTGAAAGACAATCTAATTAATCCCAACTCCAGCACTACCCCATAGCTTTGTAAACTTTTCCCATTTAAGTATCTAAATAATCCCCTTTTGAAAACTATTCCTGAAACATCCTTCCAGACAGCCCAATCCAACTTAATTGGGGAACAACCAATCATAGAGATGTACAGCATGGAAACAGACCTGTCGGTCCAACCTGTCCATGCTGACCAGATATCCCAACCAAATCTAGTCCCACCTGCCAGTACCCGACACGTAGCCCTCCAAACCCTTCCTATTCATATACACATCCAAATGCCTTTTAAATGTTGCAATTGTACCAGCCTCCACCACTTCCTCTGGCAGCTCATTCCATACACGTCCCACCCTCTGCGTGAAAAAGTTGCCCCTTAGGTCTCTTTTATATCTTTCCCCTCTCACCCTAAAACTATGCCCTCTAGTTCTGGACTCCCCGACCCCAGGGAAAAGACTTTGTCTATTTATCCTATCCATGTCCCTCATAATTTTGTAAACCTCTATAAGGCCACCCCTCAGCCTCCAACACTCCAGGGAAAACAGCCCCACCCTGTTCAGCCTCTCCCTATAGCTCAAATCCTCCAACCCTGGCAAAATCCTTGTAAATCTTTTTTTGAACCCTTTCAAGTTTCACAACATCTTTCTGATAGGAAGGAGACCAGAATTGCATGCAATATTCCAAAAGTGGCCTAACCAATCCTCATCTCTCCTCTGCTTCAAATTATCCTCAATCTATTTCCTTTCGTCACTCCTATTCACGCCAATGAAAATTTCTTGCGATCTAGTCCGAGTGACAAAGCGAAGAGGTGAGATTCAAAATTAAAGTTACAATGGGTCTGCTGCTTTCATTCTAATTTTTCAAATACTTTCTTCTGGAATGATAACTTATCGGAGAAGACAAGAATGCAAAAGTGTCCATTGGATTTCTGGTGACATGGGAGAGGATGAAAATAAAAGCAAACCAACTGATACACCTCAATGGTTCAAAGTGCACTACTTGATTATTGCTAGATGTAAAAAGAACAAAGTCTATCCTGTTCACATTCTGTTCACCTTGGTAGTGTCATGCTGCAATGAGATAGCTGGCTAATCCTAACGATCAATCTTGAGAAATTTGCTTATAGAACCTTATCAATCATTGCAGCCACTAGCCAACAAAACCCATGGAACATAATTACAGTGTGTCCATGAGCTCTGCCCTTAAGATTGTATGAAGCACTGCAATTCATCTACAAACATGGGGGTGAAATCAGCAGTTACTGATACATTGTTTTGCCCATTCTCCCTTGCCACGATAGTACAGTCCGACATGTGAATCACAAAACATTATCTGGAAACCACAAGCAATAAACCTTTCCCTTGTGCAATGTGTTTGATAACCTTTTGTCAATTGTCTGTGACTTAGCATACCTTCTGCCTCTTTGTAAGGATTTACAGCTGTCAGTGAGAATGGGTTATCATCAACAGTCTTAAATAGTTAATGGTACACTTTAGAACAACATAACACTGCAGTGTTATTTCTTCAGAGAAATATAATCCATAAAGACTTGCATTTATAGATTACCATTAACTTTCTCAGGACTCGGTCTTCAAGTTGCACATTATTTGTGGTCACACGCTGGACACATTTTCTCTCCTCCTGTATTGGAGGTGATAGCACTGAACCCTCTGCAATGTCACTGTTCCGTGATCCAGTAACCCAGGATCATAAATCCTTAGAAATGGGCAAAATGTATGTTAGGCCATAGCCTCTTGAAAAAAAGGTATATTGCATCAGTCTTTGCAGTGGAAGACACCAGTAGCATACCAGAACCTCAGTTGGTAGAGGTGACAATAGTGGTCATTGCTAGGGAGAAAGTATTGGGGAAGCTGAAAGGTCTCAATTGGACAAACAACCTGGACCAGATGGACTAAACACCAGGGTTCTGAAGGAGATAACTGAGGAAGATAGTGGAGGCATTGATGGTGATATTTCAGGAATCACTGGAGTCAGGGAGGGTCCCAGAGGGCTGAAAAATATCTAATATAACACTCCCTGTTTAAGAAAGGAGGGAGGCAGAAGACAGGAAATTATATGTTAGTTAGCCTGACCTCGGTCATTGGTAAGATCTTAGAATCTATTGTGATGGATGAGATTGTAGAGTACTTGGAAATGCACGGTAAAATAGGACTGAGTCAGCACATCTTCACCAAGGAAAGATCATGCCTGACAAATCTAATCGAATTCTTTGAGGAGTTAGACAAAGGAAAGAAAGTGGATGTCATCTGGATTTCTACAAGGCCTTTGGCAACGTGCCACACAGAAGACAGTTAAATAAAACAAGTGCCCATGATGTTAGAGGCAAAGTACTGGCATGGATAGAGGATTGGCTGACTGGCAGATGATAAGAGAGTGGGGACGGGGGTGGGGAGGTGCGGAGGCTTGGTAAAGGGGTCTTTTTTTCAGATGGAAGCCTGTGATGAGTGAATATCCGTAGGGATCAGTGTTATGACATGAAAAGTTGTGGTCCTATGTTAATGATCTGGTTGAAGGAACTGAGGGCATTGTTGCAGGTGACACAAAGATAGGTAGAGGGACAGGTCGTGTTAAGGAAACAGGGAGGCTGCAGAGGGACTTGTACAGACTGGGAGAGTGGGCAAAGAAGTGGTAGATGGATTACGACGTTGGAAAGCGTGAGGTTATGCAATTTGGTCGGAAGAATAGAGGCATAGACTACTTTCCAAATGCGGAAAGGCTTCAGAAATCTGAAGCACAAAGTGACTTGGGAATCCTAGTTCAAGATTCTCTTCAGGTTAACATGCAGGCTCAGCTGGCAGTTAGGAAGGCAAAAGCAATTTCAGGATTCATATCAAGAGGGTTAGAATACAAGAGCAGGGATGTACTGCTGAGGTTGTACAAGACTTGGTCAGACCGTGTTTGAAATACTGTGAGCAATTTTGGGCCTTGAACCAAAAGTTCTGGCATTGGAAAGATTCCAGAGGACATTCACAAGAATGATGAGAGCTTGTCATAGGAGCAGCAGTTGAAAACTCTAGATCTGTGCTTAATGGGTTTGAAAGGATGAGAGAGGAATCTCATTGAAACTTACAGAATACTGAGAGGCCTAGATAGAGTGAACATGTCCCAACTATTGGAAAGACAAGGATCCAAGGGCACAGCTCAGATTTAAGGAACAACTCTTTAGAACTGAGATAAGGAGGAATTTCTTCAGCCAGAGGTTGGTGACTCTGAAACTCACTATCATTCCTGATGAAGGGCTTTTGCCCAAGATGTCGATTTTCCTGCTCCTCGGATGCTGCCTGACCTGCTGTGCTTTTCCAGCACCATTCTAATCTAGACAGCTCACTATCACAGAAGGCTGTGGAGGCTATGCCATTGAGGGTTTTTATTACAGAAATAGATGGGTTATGGATTAGGAACGGGTTCCAGGGTTACACGGAAAGGCCAGACGAATGGGGTTGAGAAACCTATTAGCCATGGTTGAATGGTGGATCAGACTTGATGGGTTAATGGCCTAAATCTACTCCTCTATCCTATGATCTTATGGACACCTAAAGCACTTTGAGACAATGAAATATATGGCATTGTCATTGCCATCTAAGACATGCAATGGCCAATTGACACACAGCAAGCTTTCACAAACAGCCATGTTGTAACAAGCAGATAATCTAGTTTTGTAAATAGTGTGTGAAAATGCAAGTGACTGATGGGGCACTGACTGCAATTGTGTTCTCATTCCCTAGGGGAGAGAAAGCCACGGAGCATGACCCTGGAGCAGACTTCAGCTTCCTTCTGACAGACTCTCACTGACTGAACTGCTAATAGGAGTCCAAATACAATAAAGGAAATAAGATTGAATGAATAAAACTATCGAACGAAATAATACAAATATTGAGTAGAGTTGTTAGCAAATAATGCCATATCTAATGAAAATAAACTGATCCAATTCAGACTCCCGTGTGAATCTGGGGCTTGACTGGTTTGGTCATTTTTGATTGGCTAGACCACATTAAGCATCGTTGTTGTGATGACTGCACCCCATATTCTCCCGTTACATTCCCAATCCCAGGGACGCCCACAAGCTGTCTGCAGTAAGGCAGTCATTGTATTTGAGTAAAAAGTGAGGTCTGCAGATGCTGGAGATCAGAGCTGAAAATGCGTTGCTGGTTAAAGCACAGCAGGTCAGGCAGCATCCAAGGAACAGGAAATTCGACCTTTCGGGCCAGAGCCCTTCATCATTGTATTTGTCAATGGCAGCCCAGGACATTGCACAGGGAGAGAGGTGGCTTTGAGTGGGGGGCAAGGAGTGACGGAGAGCTGAAGTGAAACCATGGTCTGAAATCCTAGGGGGGTGGGGTGCACCTTTCAGCCAGACTTCTTGGTTTTCTCAGTGAACAAAAGCTCAATGCATCTGGTGGTTAAAGTCTCACTGACCCCAATGATGTAGGATCAATATCCATTTCATTCATTGTCGATGTGCTTCACCAGTGTGATGAGGAGAAGGTGCCAGGAGGACTCTCCAGCCAATTAGAGTGAGGGCTTTGTGCGATTGTAGGTTATTGTTCTCTGGAGCTTGAGGGCTCCTGCTGGTCAAGGCCTTTATGTAATGTTGCATTGGTAGCTGCACGGAAGTTTGACCGTGTTACCTCAATACTGTTTCTGCCAATCTGAAAGTAAATACAGCACACTGGCACTATGCCATGCTGACATTGAACTCCCACATTGTTTTGAATTGCAGAATTGGGAAATGAGATTGTTAACATGCCCAATAACGCCCAGTGAAACTGCTGCTGCTGCCGTTTCTAATGTAGACTGTGCCTCAAACACATGCACATATCCATACGGGGCGAGCGTACACACATCCACACACACACACACACATCCACACGCACACACACACACACACACATGCACACAGACATACATACACGCACAGAGAAATAAACATGCTCCTGCAATAAATATGGTGGCAGAAATCATGCCTGGAATTCACCATCTTTCAAGTGTCAAACTGCCACGCTGTTCCTTCAAAGCCACTGACAAAGAATACAAGCACCAATAGCTTTCAGTAGATTGACCAGCCCCAGTGCCTGTTGACAGACATGACTCTGTATGAGGAATAGGGACGGATTCTCAGATCACTGGAACAAGGAGCCCTCAGTGGGACAAGGAGCCCTCAGCCACTGATGAACCTAATCCCTAATGTAAACCAATGATCAACCCCTACGTCTCACTGCCCACCTCATTGCTCACCTCAACCAACAACCCACGTACAGATCTCGCAGCCCCCCTACTCCGATTCACCTCACCCAGTCACTCACTCATCCACTGATTCACCCACTACATCCGGACATTACAGCTATATAGATGAGCGTGAGTGCACAATTATTATCATAATCCTTCATATTGTTCATTCACTGGACCTATTCTGGAGAAACTGTGTTGCCCATATCTGTTTCAGTCAAAATCAGACAATCACAGACAAAATGGGCGGTGTCACCAGGTCAGGAATAACATTGCAGGCAGCAGTGATGTACCCAGCATTGTCAATGAGCAAAAGATTTCAGGCCAACAAATGTCCAATTCCCATCCTGCACCTTCTGACGATGAGATAAAATGCAGTCACCATTCCAGTTATCATCAGGTTCCACCCATTCATTAATGGGGGAAGGCATGACCAAGTAAATATCAAACCATTGAGATGGGAAACACAGCAGGTAGTTGACACAGGTAGTTACGAAATTTTCAAAATTGCAACATTTCAAGTCAGTTCGGTTTTGACAAGGGACATCTATTGTCATTTGCGTAAGTGATGCTGTCATTATAGCCCAGGCATTGTTCCTTTCTTCCTGGTTTCCCTGTGCCCGATATGCCATGTTGCACATATCCAGTTTACATTTCAACAAATAAGCACAAAAGGTCAGTTCTGATGTGAAAAATAATCCTTGAGGTTACTCTCCCAATGTCCTTTCTTCAAGTTGCTCCCAGAAAGAGGGTGAGCTGGCGAATGGCCCTTTTAGTGCATTCACAGGCCGTGGGGATCATTGTCTAGGCCAGCATTTATTGCCCAAACCTGGTTGTCCTTGAGACAGTGGTGGTGAGCTGCCTTCTTGAATCATTGCAGTGCATTTGCTGTAGGGACACCCACATTGCCATTAGAGAGGAATTTCTAGGATTTTTACCAAAAAACGCTGAAGGAATGTCCAAGTCAGGTTACTGAGCGATGGTAAGTTACTTCTAATGTTACTGGTGGTCTTCTCCAGAGTTATCATCTCAAATTCCAAAACATCATTCTTTCTTTTGCCCAATTCATTTTAAACAATCAATTTTATCAACATTTCTCAGGTGGCTCCTAATCACCCAGTAAAATATACAAAGGGTTGTCCCCAGTTTCGGGAAGGAGAGTGCAGGCGTATTCAACAGAAAAATGAAATGTTAAGAAGTATATATACACATTTTAGAAAGTGACACTGGCACTGAAATGAAGAAAAGATTTTTTCATTGAGGCAGCAGCTTTTATGGATCTCAATAGCAGTGGCAGGTGCTGGTATTATCAATGGACTGTCAATCCAGAGACCCAGGTAGTGTACTGGGGACCTGGGTTTGAGTAATGGCATTGAGTTGAAAAATGGTCTGGAATTAAGAATCTAATGAATGTCCTTTGTTGAAAAAAACCCCACCTGGTTCATTAATGTCTGACAAAGAGTTGTCTAGACTCAAAACATGAGACATGTCAGATTTTGATATTATATTTGTTCATCCATGTGATGTGCATGCTGCTGGCTCACCCATTTCTACTTGACCTTGAGAAGATACAAGTCATCTTCAGACCATGAGCTGTAGGGACATCAGCAGTTCAGTTTGGGCGAGTTCCTGGACTTTACCCCAGTAATAACAAGAAATAGTCATGTACTTCCATATCAAAATGGTCCGTGGCTAAGAGGGGACTTTGCAGAAGACAATATTCCAATGTTTCAAATATAAGGAGAGGCTGGATAGATGAACCTTCTCTCATTGGAGCGTAGGAAGTTGAGGGGTGACCTGATTGAGGTTTATAAGATCATGAGGAGGGTGGAGGTAAGATCATGAGTAGGGTGTATGGCAGGTGTCTTTTCCCGAGGATTGGCAATTTTGAGAGCCGGGAGCATATTTTTAAAGTGAGATGAGAAAGATTGAAAAAAGACATAAGGGGCAACTTTTTTACACATAGTTCATGTGTGAAATTAACTGTAAGAGGAAGTGTTGGGAGCGTGTTCAGTTAGAACGTTTAAAAGACGTTTGGTAGGTTCATGAATAAGAAATGTTTGGAGGGATATGGGCGAAGCACAGGCAGGTGGGACTGGTTTAGTTTGGGATCATGGTCAGCATGGACTGGTTGGAGT